>NC_063214.1:62593427-62898010 GCF_020740725.1 Corvus hawaiiensis | reverse complement strand
TAAAAATTCACATTCTTATGTGCACAGATAGAACTTTATGGACTTTTTAATTAATTTTTACAGTTTCTCATTAGTGTCTTCTCCTCCTATATATTTGGAATCACTAGCATTGAGACTAAAGAGACACTACTAGAATAGCAGCAGAAGGATCTGGTGCTGTCTGCTTCTCCACACATATTAGCATTAAGTAGCAATAGCTCCCCCAGGATCTCAGCAGAACCACAGTGATGTGCCCAGAGGCACATTCTGTGACTCCATCCTACATCCCTTGCTTATCAGTCTCTGATGAGCTCCTCTTATAAGAAAACTTTAGTGCAGTTATAGGAATTTTTGTTCTAAAAGTTGCTTGGGTTTGGGGTTTTTTCTTCCTTGATTCACACATTTCTCTAAATGCAGTCTTTGGGGTTCTTAGTTCTCATTCTCCTCTGGTATCTCCTTCAGCCTCTCTTAAAAGGTTCTTCTTTCCTCAGTCCTCATTTCCTGTGTAGTTGTGCACAGGACAGCTTTTTCTGGATAGAAGTTACCTCTTTAGGACTTCAAAAAATGAAAATCTCTAGAAAATTTGTTATGCAAACATTCCAGCTAAATTATCCCATTTTATATTTTACTGTGAGCCTCCTAAACAAAATTGTATTTTTTTCAAATAGTTGAACTTATGACCCTCAAGACTTTGCAAAAATAGTGAAAGCTCCATCCATGAACTTCTCTTGAAACAGAAGTGTGTAGACACTACTTTGAGTGCCCTCAACTCTGAAGTGCAAATCTAACTTTCCAGAAATGACATTTCATTTTGGATTTAAACTTTTATTATCTGAGAAGCTCTGTGCAAAAAACTCTGCCTGGAGAAAAAAAAAATAGAAGGAAAAGTCAGAGAAATGAAATAAATTTAAAAGTCCAGTCTGAATGAGTACAATTGATTTATCTGAGAAAAACGATGCTGAACATTCAGGTACAGTAAGAAGTTAAATTTGAAATATTTTACAGGCCATTTGAAATTAAGAAAGATTTTATGTTACTAAACGTATTTAATATTTTAAGGCACTCTTTTCAATAGAAATATTTTTACTTTATTCATAAATATTTTTCTATTTTTAATCTGCTTTTGATAGCACTAAGAAGAAAAATAAATGAGGTGTTCAGGTTCCTATGGTTCTGGAAGAAGATCACAAACTATATAGGCTTTTTTTTCCTGGTCATTTATAATTTATGGTCATTTAGGTTGAAAAATGTACTTAAAAATAAAGTAGAGAGAAGTGAAAAATCACATAAACTTTAAGAAAAGCACATTCAAATAGTACTCTATGTTTTTGGGGGTTGCTTATTGGTGTTTTGGGGTTTTTCTCCTGGTAGTTGTTTGCTTGCTTCTTTTTGCGAAGTTCTTTACAGCTCTCAGCTACAAGACCCACCAATATATAACATGAAAATGAAAGTTTCCTTTTGTTAGCAACAAACAAGAAATTCAATATAGGAATTCCAGGACAATCTGACTTCTATATAAAAAAAAGATGTTTCCTCTCTGCCTGCTAGTGATTAAGTGCTATCAACATGAACAGCCAAATTCTGTTATGTTATAGGTATTTCCAAAATTCTTATTCTTCCTCTAACCAGGTAGCTACAACAGTATCCTCCAGGCAACCCTTGTTTCTATCATTCTATTGTTCTGTTTGGATTATGATCACAAATCTGACAAATCAAACCTAGTACTGTCCTCTACATTTTAGGATCATTAAGACAGAAGTATCTTTAACTGTAGAACCCTCTCACAATTTTCAGATGAACAAGTCCAATAGTAGAACATGACTGGGATGATTCCCTGAGAAATCATGGACCAAAAATACTACCTCAACAGGAAACAACAACTGAGTGTGGTTTGAAAAGTTTATGGTCTACGCCATCTCTCTGGGGTGTTCAATTCTGATAACTGAGGAGTTACATGATCTTAACATATTAACCTTATTCACAAAACTTTAAACACTTTGGTTGCTGCTTGACCTGTACACTGCTCTTTCTGTCCTTGTCCTTCTGTCCTTGTATCAGTCTATTGATATTGGTGGTGCTTGGGCTATTTTTTGGTTTTGGGTTTACTTAGCACTTAAGATTATTAAATGCTTCTTAAAACATGCTCATACATATAAATATATAAAAAGAAGAAGGTCTTTTTCTACCAGTAGCACTATTAGTTCAGTCTGAAGAGAAAAAAATTAGAGGATTATCATGGTGAAATATTTTTTCATCTTTTTTTTTCCCAAGACAGAAATACAATCTTTTTTTTTTCTACATGATAGGGAACACTCAGTGAAAAAATGGCATCATTCAATTTATGTAGAATCATTAGTACTTTTTATGTCTTTTACTAGATAAAGTGAATGACATACTGTCCCTGACATGTTTAAACTTTTAGATTACAGTCTTTGAGATAAAATAGTTTCTTTTTTTTATAGACATACATTTCAAACAGTTCATTGAATTTATACTTCCTTTCTAAACTTTCATTAAATTCCAGATATTTCTACAACATGCTCAGCATTGGAGAGAAATAATAAAAGGTGGAAAAAAAGGAAGAAAACTAAAGAGCATCGGAAAACACCAACAAATTCTTATCATCCGGAATTGCATTACTTCAGAAGTATTTCAGAAAACCTTAGACTTGACCAAATATAACTTGTCACTGCTGCAAGCTTTGTATATCCTCTTATTCTCTGCTTCTGAGTCTTATAAATGTATTTTCTCCTCTCCATCTTGACAGCTTTTTGAAAATTTATGTCTCTTTATTTTCTTATTCTAAATTGCTCTCTATGATTTCAGGCAGCTCTTTGGTATTGCTAAGTAGCATGGAAGAGATTCAAACCCCTCTACATATTTGCATCTTTTCTTCTTTTCTCAATAATGTATGAGTGAATATAGTGCTCAGGAAATTGAGATGCTAATAATCCTTCTTTGAACCACAGCTAACAAGACCATGTGTGTACCTGTCTCCAGAGAACTGCTGGCAATTCACTTCTTACCTGCCTTGGCATGCGTCTCTCTAGCCCTGAATTTCTTCTGAAGACAGATTGCTAATCCTTTCACAATGGCTGGTATGAAAAAACAGAGGAAAAATATTAGGCTTGACTAGTTCAAAATGATGAGTCTCACTTTCTCTTGTGATCCATTCATGAACTGAATTGAGTCTGAATTAAAGGGTAGTATATTAACCTACAGCATCAGAAAGATCCTGGTGCTTGGTGTTCTGAAGTTTTACAACTAAATATCAAGCTATTTGATTTAATTCGGTCTTACAGCTCTAAAGCTTTTTTTATTTGGGCTCCAGACTCAACATTGTTTGAGAATTTCTAAAAGCTGAATAATTGGTATCTATTGACACATGAATAAAAACATATTCTTGGTTTTATTCCAAGATATTCTTGTATCTGGGTTAAACACAACCTTAGCTAGATAAGCAATCCTATAAAAAAAAAAAATCTCTGATTTCTTTTTCTTATCTATTCTATCTTATTTTAGTAAGCAGTAACACTCTCTTCTCTGAAAATGTCACAGCGCCCACAAGCATAAAAAGCAAAAAACAAATTCTAATCTTTCTGTGATATCCCTTTAATACTACGCTTCTTCTTTCCCTTTTATTTCTTTCCATCAGAAAATGAATTCACTTAACACACTTAAAATTATCTCTAGTGGCAGATTTTCTTTTCTCATGAAAGAGTTTGTCTTCTAGGAACAGGATTCATGGGGCCTGACTCTATTGGCAGGACTGTCCTTTTCATAATTTTAAAACAGGTGAAAAGAAGAGGAAGAATGCTGTAAGAGTATTATTTTACACCAGCTATTCCCAAGTGTAATTCACTTTGTTGGTAAATATTGAAGTCGGCAAATAGAAATGCTTTCAATGAAAAGTAGGAGACAATCAAGCAAAAATCTGCTTTCGATGGCAGAAATATCAAATATCAAAAGCAGTATCACTTGTCTTATTCTTGACAGATGCTGTTAATTAATGAAAATAAAATTTCCTTTTTGTTGAGCTCCACTGACTAGACCACTTATTTCAGAATCACAGACTCAGAAAAACACTCTCATTAATACTAAGCTACACAGACTTGCTCTATACTTTCTAATAAATGATCATGGCTGTGCAACTATTCAGAGGGAGTCCAGCTTCCATGAATTACAGCTAAATCAATCATCTTTCACTTCTGTCCATTCTTGATACTATGCAAATTTTGGACCTTTGAGTACTTTACATAAGAGAAAACAGGAAAGTTTTTCAAACTTGCCAATGCAGATATTTGTAGCAGAAGATCTACAGCCATTCAGAAAAGCAAAACCCACAAAGGATTAAGGTTGTGTTCTAAGTGTAAAAAGTGTGCTCATCTAATCTGATTCCTTTCAGCAATCTTATTTCATTTTTTTTATTATTATCTTATATTCACTATTTTTTAAACAAAGCCTTGTGACCTTCATAAGTTAAATGAGCTCTTAGCATGGACTTATAATTGACATGTTAATGAGCACTATTTCACAGTCTCTAAGAGTAAAAAAGAAAAGGTAATTGCAAACTAATGAAAAAAACCCTTGATTTGTTGAAATAACATCTCTAGCAGTGTTAAAATTATTGAGCCCTAAAAAAAAAAGAATGTTTTACATAGAGAAGCAATTGATGAAAGTCTGAAATGAATTGTTAAAATGATTGTCATCTTTGAAAAAAAATTACAATAATATAATTTGAAAACTAACTACATAAACAGCAGGGTGGAACTATCCAAGTTTAATCTAGACTGATTGCATGGGTAAATGATGGTTGCAGAATAGAAACAATTTCAAACACTCCTGTGCTTTGAGATTCTACCTTCAGGAAGAAATAATTCTTTGTAATAAGATCTGGGTACATCAGTGTCACTACATCTGGTGACTTACTTTGTACCGCTAGAAGAAGGAAACAGCATTTTTACTCTCAGACAAATCTGTGTTTGAATAATGCTGGCAAATTGAAGAAATCCCCTGTCCTTTCTAATTTCCATTGCAAGGAATAGAACCCACTTGTCATGCTGTGGTGCATCCTCTCAACTTTAGCACCTGCTGGGTGGCTTGTTGCCACTTATACTAAAACTGTTCCCCCTGTATCATAAACTGCACAGGGACTTAGCAAAACACTTCCCATATGCTTGCAGTGAGCCCAGTATAAGGTCTTCAGGTTATAGAAAATTTTGATGTGAACAGAGAGTACCAACTTGATCTCCATAAAATTCCAGTTTCTATCTGAGTAGTGTATTTCATGTGCTGGTTTGTGTCTGCCAAATATGTGCAGATGGAATGGCATGTGTCACTAAGGAAGAGGTCCTGTAGAAACATAAGATCTGTTCCATATTTTTAAAGGATTAACAGGGTGAAAGTTGTTTATTCCTGTTGGCTCTAGGCTGTAAAGGGAAATGCAGCATATGCAACCTACGATTAGCCATACAAAACACAATTATATTTGTTTTCTTGTGCTCATATTGCAAGTTCTCTGGCTGGACTATGCAAACTAAACCACACAACTTTGCAAGAATCACACTACTTGGCCAAACCTCAAAGGTGAGCCCAGATGTGGTTTCAAAGAAGCATAACTGATTGATGGTATCTTTTAATATCACATCAGATCCCTTAAGCTGCAGAGGATGGGAACTTGTAGGCAGAGGTAAGCATGCCAGAACTTTTTCTTCACTGAATAGGAAGGGTAGAATCTGAGGTAGTAAGCAATCCATTGGAGGATGAAAACAATGAAACTCACCTTGTAACAGAAATTTAGAATGAAACTTCCCTTGTAACAGAACAATTTAGATGGTACAGCAGCCTAACAAATGTAACACAGCAAAATAATATGGTACTGTGGTTTGAGTAATTCACAAATGTCTCTGGCAAGTTATCAGTGGGGAGAGAGAAAATCATCACCCAACACTGCCTTATTATGCTAAATAGAAGAACAGTCTGTCCCCTACTCCTGAGGCCAGGTGACCCTGACTGATTCAAGCCTACTCCCTGTAGACAAAATTGGCAGCCTACACACAAGTCTCTGTGCCTATTCTGATTCAAGCCATGCTCCTGAAGAACTAAAGTATGGGTCTTTTTGGTGTATTTTTTTCTAGTTATAATTAGAGGTCTGTGCTGCATCATACAGGACAAGTGTTTTTATTTTATAAAGCTGAAGGTATGTGTTAGGTATCGATATAAGTTTGCTTAAATCCTATTAGGAAAAAGGTAAACAAATTCAATGCAGGATTACCCATACTGCTTTCAGGAGTCCCTGAAGTGAACAGTGTTTGGAAGCATGCTCAGGATTTGTCTTTGAGGGAGTTCATTGGAGCAGTCTGAGGAAGTGAGGTGATAGTTAATGGTAGGTGACTGGGAATCAAGTGCTTACACTTACTCCCTGGCTCCCTTCTACTCAGCAGCCTAGACAGACCCTGACCATTTCTAAGACCCTTAAATACATTATTTAGTTTCCATACAATGATTAATTTTGGCTTCTTGAAAATAGTATAAAGATATAGATACAGATATAGATGATATAGATATAGATAGATATAGATATAAAATAGAGATCTTGAGGATAATTTCACATTTCCGGATGGTCATCAAGACAGTGGGAAATGCCATTTTCACTGTGGGCATCTGTCAGCCCAGAGTCGCTTGTTCTCACCAACTTTTCTGCTTTGGACTGGTGGAAAAGCAGCCTAGTTTTCTGCTAATTTCTCTGGTCTTCTCTTTGTTTTGGACTATCCCATCCTTCACCTGTTATGGATGAGAGAAACCTCATTATTACAACATTGTGATTTTCATTCCTTCTGCAACCACTTTGCATAATGTTCTATGTCACTTATTCCACTCTGGCCAAACTTCTACCCTTCATTGCAGGCACAAGGAAGGGGTACTCGTGAAGGGGAGAAGAGCAGAAGAATTTAGTTACTGGTTTTAAAAAATAGCTTGAATATCTATCAAAGCTACCAGGATGTAAGCTTTTACCTATGCTAGTGAGTATTTGAAAACAATGGATTTCATCAGTGCTGCTGATGCCTTAGGTTTTAGCTTCTATATTTTTTAGATCCCGTACTGCCCACTGTGTAACTCTGAAACTTCATATAGCCTGTTAGCCACTGTTCTCTCATTCTGGTTAGACATAAAAACCCTCTCTGGGCCTGAACTCAAGGATACCTTGTTGTCCCAGGCCCTGAAATATGTAAACTGAGCCTCTGGACAGGGGGAGCAAACTTGGGGTAATTACATCATTACTTGAAATTATAATTGCAGAATTAACCCTGATCTGCGAATGGACCAAGCTTATAAAAGTGTGAAAAACACGTGACCCAGGGTCCATCTTGGGTGGAGCCCCTCAGAGGCTTTTGACTACCCAAGGTGTAGCTTTGAAGGTCCTTCAAATAAATACCTGCTTTTATTCTCTTAATCTTGTCTAACCTCTGTTTTCAGGTAGCCACTTCAAGGCATCACCACAAATTACATCAATTTTTTGTAGATAATATGCAGATGTTGAATAAATAAGTTTGATTGAAGGTCATAATTCTGAGGGGATTGGGTTTCATCAATTTTAATAGGTTCCATAAATAAAACTTCACTAAGAACATATCATCTAGACGCAATGGCTTTAATTTTAATTCTCTTTAAAACGGAATAAAAATATTCACAGTAAAAAGAAAGGAAGGAGAATAAAAGTTTCTTCAGGAAACTTCTTCAGCTGAATGAATCATTTGATTTAATTATATTTTTTTTTTATGCTGATTAAGAAGAGTGATATTTTCCCTTGTTTTTTTCCTTGGTATATTTCTTTTCTCTAATTAATGATTTGAAGTAAGTACCATTTTTGTCTTAATTCAGCATACAATTATTATGATATTTTTTCAAAAGTTTGCATTAACTTAAGAAAATATGTAATCTATCTGCATCACACAGGCTCAAAAGTTCAAGAGTGATTAGTGGGGCGTGGGTTTTTTGCTCTCCTGGGTATTATCATATGAAAAAATTAAACATTTCTCTAAAAATTATCTTAAGCTCCCCCATAATTTCAGACACTTCTTGAACTTTCTTTACTTCTCTTTTACTCTCTGTACCCTATGACATAACACAATACTAAAATGTATGTTTTGTAGAAGTTTGAGGAGGCTAGAAAAAAATTAATTATGGTTGAAGGTTATTCTGAGAAGGTGTACTGGCAAACACAATGGATTTATAGGCAAGAAAGTTCATGGCATACCTATCTATTTTATCCCCAAATAAAACTGTGCCTCTTAATATGATTTTTTTATATCTATGTTCTTCTACAAACAACTTAAAACAATGTGCATTTAGAGAAGGTTTAGAGGTAAGGATATCATAAATCATGCCAGTTCCTGTTTGTATATGTCTGTACTCTGTTGTGACCAGCCCACAGCTTTTCTAAAGACAAATTGCCAGGATCTGATGAGAACTAAATTACTTTGTGAAAACTTACCTTTTTTTCCTGAGCATTTTTGTCAATGTCTACAAACAAATACTTAGTATGTAAGAGGCAGATTGAAGTTCGCATTTTACCAGCAATCTTTTGCCAAGTGAAACTAGTCTGTGTGATCAGAAATAACATAATTTAAGACAAAAGATGATAAGATAAAAGATTCAGGACAGCATAGTTACAAAAACAGAACTGCAGTTTCCTAACTTTATTGTGCATGCCCTGCGCTCTCTTTGGCTATTCGCATCCTTCAGTAAGGCAAGGCACTATACTATACACTGGATAATGACTCCATAACTATGCTGAATATCTGCCTGGCTACCCTAGGTAAAAACACATTTTTATAAACAAGTGTACACAGAAGGGTGAAGACAGATCCTTCTGATTCTGTCTAAGCCAACTAGAATCATGCCAGCCCTGTTTCAGGAAACTCTCTTTCTTATTAAACAATGTGCTCAAGGGAACGTCGCATCTTAGTAGAGACTGTTACAGTCAGCACAGCTCCATCTCAGCTCTTTCATTTAGGATTGGCCTAATTCACACAGCTGTTTTACTGCATTTTCCAATCCTTTGGAGGAGGTGAGGATTTTCCATTCATGACTCTGCAAGAAATGCATCAAAGACAAATAGAATAATTACTGGAAAAGGCAAAGTGCGGAAACTATTCTCCCAGTGGATTATGTTTATTTTGCAAAAGCAAAATGGTCCAACTACCATCATATTTCTCTCTTTATATTTCGAGCCATATTGCATATGCAGGTTTGATTCCAAACCAGAGACTGACAGGATTTGAACAGTGTCTGTGAACTGGCACTACCATGCACATAATGAATAGATACCTCTGTTTACCTTATTAATACAACAAATGGTCCATTTCAACAAATGTGCCACCACCTGCTGCTTAATCAAACATGCAGTCACAAGTTGATCTGAAATAAAGCAATCTCTGTTGATGAGAGTATTCTCCCATGAATTGTATTTGTCTGCATATTAAGAAAAAGATGGTGACTTGAGCAACACAGGACATATGTATAGGAAAATAAATTATCTATACCCTTATATACAACCTTTTATTTCAAAGAAAGAAAGGGAGAACAGAATAAAGCTAAGCATCAAATGAATTAAATCAATATGATATTAAATAGCAGCTCAAAATGATAAATTAGAAATATTTCCTTCATATATTCATATATCTCAGCGGGTTTCCTTTCAAAATTAAAATCCAAATCAAAAACTACTAAAACAGAGAAGAAAAATGAATACCCTGTAAACAATAAAAACTATGATCTGACATTTCATCTTAGAAGGAAAAAATAACTATATATTCATGTGATAAGAATAATACTCTTATATTTATAAACTGAGAAAAATGATTGAAAACAATGTCTTACCATGATTTCAATAGACAATCATCATCTTGCATAAAAGTAGTATAATTTGTGACAGCTGCAATATATGGCTACATTTTTTATTGATTTTGAAAAAAAAAATCTACAGAACAAAGTACGGCTATGATTTTCTGCCTGCTTCTTCTTAATTATAATACCAAGCTCACAATAAATCACAGGGGAAAAAGAGTGAATATCCCAAGGCAGATTTTAGCAGTCCCTGCTTCTTTCATGCATTTATGTGGTGGAATGTTAAGAGGATGACAGAATGGTTAAGGTTTTCTGAAACCTCTGGAAATTGTATAGATCAACTTCTCTGCTCAAGGAGACTCACCTTAAGCAGGTTTCTCAGAGCTTTACCCAGTCAGGTTTTCAACATCTCCAAGGATGAACACTTAAACTGGATGTCTGGGCCACCTGTGGCAGAGTTTAAACACCTGCACCCAGCATAACGTTCACTATGTCCTAATCCACAGCATGTAAATTTGAATGATCTAACTCAAAGGCACTGAAGGTCACTTATGCTAGTTCAAGTTCTTGGATGCTATTTATCCCTTTGAAACACAACTAATGTTGATTTATAATCACAAAAACTTCTAAGTGAGAGAAAAAATAACTGTAAAGTCTAAAGATCGTTCTAATAATTACACTCCTGTTTTCTTAGACCTGTAATATATTTCTGTCCATTTATTTCCCTACTCCTCCCCAAGGTTTCTTCTGTCCCTGTTTCTCATTGTACTTTATCACTCTCCCTTTTTGTTGAACAGCTCTCTGTCTTTCAATTGTCATTGTCATGATGGGCATTTTGAAAGCATTTTACTGAAAGGATTTGCTTCACAATATTTCCCAAGCTGTGTGTATACGTACATGTCAGAATGATGTGTCTTGCTATCATTCTTCTGACACTGCTGTGTCCTGTACCTTAAGATTTAATTCCTCCAAAGTGAGTTTTCCTATTTATTCAATTCATGGTCTATTATCACATCTCCTTGATATTTTTTCCTAACTTTTTTTCTGCTTTATGCATATTTGAATGAAAAATTAATGTAAAATTTCCTTGCTCATATCATAGCTCTTCAATTGATTGTATTCTCTTCTCACCACTTTCATTGCACATCAAACGTTAAAGCACAGAGAGGAAATCTATTTATTACAGATACATCAAATACTTCAAACTAACCCTTCAATTTAAGATACAGTGCAGATGGTTTGAACTCTTCAGCTCCCACAGGAGAGCTATGCAGAAACTCTGCATAATGCTTCACAAGTGTGGCAGTACAAGTAATGTAGCAGTTCTCTGCTCCTTAAAGTTTCTAAATTTTCTGTCTCTTCCAAGTCTTATTCAAGAAAAAAGTTGTGGTTTGGTTGATTGTTTCTTTTTCCAGTTGCAGGGGGACATACGGGCGGGGTGTTTGGAGAGGAGGAAAATAGCTTTTGTTTATTTTAGGTATGCACCAATGTACTTTGGGCATATATTTTGACTTTACAGAGATTTTCACTCTTTGCTTTCTGTTCCACAGTGACCTTTCCTCTATCTATCCTATTCCCCTTCAGTCCATCCTTTCATTCCTCATTATAAAAGGAATTCAGTTTGTGTGAGATAAAATTCAGCTGATTCAAATTAGTACTTTGAACTTAAATTAAATTGTTGAAATGGGCTCCTTTCCAGTTGTCTGTGCACCACAAGAGCAGATCCACATGCAGAAATTACAAAGCTTACAAAAAAAATTACAACTTTTCTGTACTTCCTCACACAATTCTGGTTTATCTCTCACTCAAAAATATTATTGGTTGCCTCAAAGGATTTTTTTATTTAACTTCAGTTCTCAAAATCTGTGCACTGAATCTGAGCAAATTCTCCTGTACCCCTCTGTAACTGATGAAAAAAGATTCGCACATCCTGAGGGCAATTGAGATGAGACAGCAATCCCTGCAACAGCTTCCCTACTCTTCATTAAATACCTGGGCTTGCTTAATTGTGATTTTGAACTATTACATGGCTAAAGCTAGATGAGATAAAATTTATGTTTATTATCTCCAGACACTATATTGCTGTTCATGACTCCCTGTGTTTTACACTGTGAGTCTAGGTCATCCCTTAGCAAATTCCGGTGCATACTACCCATTGAGAGAAAAAAAATATAGGAAGTAAAGAGATAGATAGATAGATAGATAGATAGATAGATAGAGAGATATTAAATTTTCCGTTTCTGTTCCTTTCTTCTTTGCCTCTGTTTCGTGAATTCTTTTACTCAGAGTTCGGATTGAAACACAGGAGACGCCGAGCTTTTCTTCTGATTCAGATGTTTATTATTTCTTATCTATGGCACAGCTGCACAGAACGTGCCTCTAAGTTAACAAGGTGGAAATGGCCCCAGAGTTCTACCTTCCAAGGTCTTTTAAAGCCCAAATTACCCAATTATGGAATGCCAACTAATTTATTTTTACTTATAATCCAGTGACTAATCATTCATGTTCTGCACTGTGGGCTTTTTTTAACCAATACCAGATCACCCAGGCTTGGGAAGAAGAAGGAAGAAGAAAGAAGAAGAACTAACCTACACCCAAAATCCTCCATCTTGTTGCACATATATTACTATACCCCAGAAACCTAGATTCTCTGAACCCAGGGTTCCAACAGATAGATATAAAATATACGTATGTAAAAGAACAAGAGAAGTGTAATCCATTTTTCATTCCACCTGTTTCTTGCAAAGCTGAACTTTATACTTGTTTATATCCAACAGAACAAACTTAATGAATTTCTCATTGTAGTCCTAATCCTATAGTCCTTACAGACTTCAACCTACTGCTGGTTTGAATCAGCTAAGCTATTGCTTATAAGATGAACTTTTCAGAGTCTACTGATGTGGTGGTGTATTTCCCACTGATTCATTTATTACGCCACCTAGATGGAAAGTGAGCGAGTAGCAACCAAAAGAATGCCACCCCAGCAGAACGCGATAAGCTACAAAAGCAGATGCTGTGTGAGAATTCAACTAGCACCAATCTCCAAAGTCAACAACAACCAGCTGTCCCATCATTTTCTATTTTTGCATTATTTTACCATTTTTCTATTGTATAAAAATTAAGCCCTTCCCTTTTCAATTTAATATGAAAGGGGGAGAAGCGGTGTTGTATTTGCCACTGATTCACTTATTAAATGCCTGTCATATTGTTCCTCCCCACTTTCCCTTGCCCCTAGCCCTGGCCGTTCCCTCGGGCCCTTACTATTGGTTGCTGTACCCCAACTCCACCCATGTACTGGCCCTGAGATCTGACAAAACCCCCCTGCACCCAGATCATGAGGTCTCTCTGCCTCTGGAGATCACTGGGACAAGTTGTAAGATTAAAGATCCTCTTAAACCCTTATGGAGAGACCCTTCTCTCCTCCTTAGCCATCACTGTGCTGTAGAGCTGATAGCTAGCTGGAGCAAAACCGTGGAGCTGTCCGAAATGGACTACAGGAGGGCGAAAATGGTCGCACTGCCCTAAGCAGTGTCGCTGAGCTCTCAGGGAAAGCTGCAGCTTGCTAAACTAAACCTAGCACTGCAACATACTGACTCTCACTTGTGCAGTAGGTCTAGTTTCTTTGATGTTATTTCTTTGTTGTATATTCTAGTTCCATCACTTTGGTATAAGATCATGGAATGAAATGAAAAATTCTAGCTTAAGTGGACACAAATCTGAGACAATCTCCTATAAACAACATTTCATCCACTGGAGAACTTTGTTCCAATGTTTTGTTTCCTCCATAAACAGAGGGTTTTTTGGATTAAACGCTGTAAGCCAAGCAGGTTAACTCCAACAGATAATCTGCGATGCATATCTTATCTATAAAAATAACCACCTGTATGGGACCTTAGTAATAGCTGTCATCCAAAAATCTCTCCACAAAAAAATTACTGATTTAGTGAGACATGGAGAAGTGGACAAAGAGGGAAAGAAGCAACTTTTCATGCATGAAATTAAATTTTTCTGCAAGAAATAAATAATGTATCCTATGTGCAATATCTCAATTTAATTATCTAGTCGTAATCAAAATGAACAGGAACAAATGTTGTAGCTTTATATTCTTTAGAGAGAATTCACTTTTATAAAGACATTTTACTTACACTGGTTAGCTCTTAACAGTGAAATAATGGGGAGTTTACAATTTAATTAAAGAAGAAATCTTAAAGTAAGTGGGAAATACATAATACCTTGTAAAGCAGACAGTGGATACCAAAATATCCATGACACTTTGCAATGCCTTAGCAATGCCCTATAGGTCTTGTTGCCTTATACCATTCTTAAAAGGAAAGTATTGGGTTTTTAGTGAGAATAATACATTTTGCTTCTGTGGCATATATCTTCTAACATAATCAACACATTTTACCCCAGATGCAAACAAAAGACCGTACCTAAGGTGTCAAACCTATTTTGTAAGGAAGTGACAATTGAGAGGATGTGGGGTTTTTTTCAATTTTTCTGAGAGACCTGTGAATTCTGAAACTTAATTTTCTATATTTTCTAATTTGAGAGACCAGATGCTGAGGATTTTGCATTGAGCATTTGATATTAAAACATTAAAGGCAGTGGAAATCTTTCATTTACTACAATGATGCATTTATTTTGGAATATTTTGGATGTCATCTATGCTTTCCACATTTGTCATATGCATAAATTTTTGAAGGTTGTCATAAAAATACCAGGAGATTTAGATTATAGACACTGAAAGAGTCCACACTCTTTATTTTGTAATGTATTTCTTTTTATTTTTTGATCAAGATCTGGAAAGATGAAAATTTAAATATATTCTTATTATTTTAAAAGGACTGAAAATTTTTATGTACAGTTGAGAAAAATCCTGCCAAATCCATGAAATTACACAACCAAAAGAGACATTGCATCTGAAAAAAAGACCATTTCACTGTTTTGAAAGCCAGCATGGCTCACAAAGCCCTCCATAAATTTAATTCTGTATTAACTCAATGTTTTTTATTTGTATAAATCCTCCAGTTGAGTACATATACATTTTACTGTAGCACTTGTTACTTCACACAAAGTTAAAATTACAGGGTATTATTGTTGTGCACTCACAAAATCAAGTTCAATTTTAAAAATTTTCAACCTCTCATCGCTTGTGGGGTTAGTTATCTTATAATTATTGTAACAGGAATTCTCCAAGCCCACTACATTAAAGCTGTGAAGGAAGAATACATATGGGAAAGAAAAGAAAGACCTGCCAGAACAAAGTCAGATAAGAAGAGTAGGTATTTCAGGAGTAAGGAAGACCCACAACATTGCACATGAAGAGTTGGTTCCTTTGTGGCATAAAAAGTATACTAAATAATGATCTCTAGGAATGACTGCAAACTTGATAGTCTTATGTATCACAGGACCAGGAGATCTGTAGTAACCTCAAAGCCTCCTTTAGAATGCTACACAGGAAAGAAATCAGAAAGGTTATTCATTCTGGGAGCACACTCTCTGGATAATATACAGTGGAAGCTCATCTGTATAAAGCTCTGTGATGAACTGTAAATGTGTCAATACTGAGAAGATGTGGGAATTGGAATAAGGACAGTAATCATTGGGGTGAGACTGGGTGGAGATGTATAGAATATGATATGTGACAGTCAGTATTTCAGTATCTCACACGACAAAATGCCAGTCTCTTTAAAGGACTGTAGGAACTGAATGAATGCTGGCATTTATCTAAATTCTCTTACTATGAGAGTATCTATGTTTCCATTGCCTAGGATAAAAATGTCTAGGGGATATAAACTTTGGCTCTGAGATATAAAACAGCTGATAAAGGTATAGGATTATCAAGATTTTTACCATGGGTATTTTATTGCTTATTTGCCAGCCATAGGCATTTTCTAACCCACAGTGCAGTATTTGGTTCTAACCACTGTCAGAAATACATTTGATTCTGGTGCATTCCCTGTGCTGTGTTCCTTTATTCTCATTTAGAATTATTTTTCCACAGGATGGTACCGAGTTATAAGTAACTGCCCAGTCACATACTAGCCCTATTAAATTTTTATTGCTCTTTATACTTGTCTTCTGCCAACAAATGTTATTCAGAGGTCTAGCAATAGTAACCATAATCTTCATATTTCTAAAACAGTGATGACTCCTTCATGGTTATATGAGTTATGCAGTTTGTACCTGCTTCCAGTATTTAATAGTTTTCATTAATACCATGTAAACGTTGTCATTTGTTTACTTCTATATAAAGAATCATTCCATAAAGGCAGGGCCTTCAAAATGGAGGCAGTTTGACAGTGAAGTTGCTGGTTCTGAAAGAATAAGTCACAATTAACTTAAATTTCTTTACAGTAACCAATAAGGCATCAGGTGTTAAATAGCTAGTGTTAAAAAACTCATCCAGTGAGGAGGTGGCAATAGCAAAGATTTCCTCCTAATAATTGTATTTTTGGGATGCTAGTTTATTTCTGTGTTTTAGTGTAATGACTGCATAATAAAGTACTTGAACAGTCCTAAAGAACACCAGCAAGCAACAGCATCTGGAGCTCTTCCATTTATTTGCACAAGAATCCTACTCTTTTGGTTTCTCTTGATGGAAATAAATATTTACTACCATTTAGGATGTACAGATTAGGTAGATATGAAACAACACTTATTCTCCCAAAAATGCCCTTGCGAAAAAGAAACTAATTTTCTGGCTTTCACCATAAAAAGACTCAGGGTTGGTTAGAGCCTGAAAGTAGGTCTGCCTATAGTTTCTCCTTATAAGATTCACAGAGGGGGAAAAGAAAAGCTTTCATGGTCCAGAAAGTGAGGTTTCACTAGACAGTAAACTGGGATCACTAACTTTTTTAAACAGAGAAATCTCCAGGTCTTGTTTCAGTTACCTAAAGGCAGCTAAGTAACTTGAGCATACCCAAGGTTTCTTGGCAAATTTCAGATGTTCTGGAGCATTCTACCTAGGCCCCCACCTGTTGTTTTAGGAGGCTGGGTATGCTGGAGGGCTTGTGAATTCTTAAATGTGGAATCTCAAACAGAACTAAACACTGATGCCAGCTGAATTGTGCCTAAACTGATTACATAAGGCACAATAAAAATGAAGTAGCATTTTCTCCCCATATTCTTTTCAAACAAGTCTTTGCTCCAGTACAAGTGTCTGCCATCTCAGTGATTTTCCTAGGTGTAATAAATTCTTCAGGGCCCTGACAAGTCCCTGGGAAGGCTCTGCAGCAGCTTAAATCCTGTATGCCTGACCTCTGCTAGGGTTGCCCAAGGCCTCTGCTCATCTCAACAGTTTCTCAACCTCTGCATGAGCTCTGAATTCCTAGATCTTCCTAGAATGAGTCCACATGCTCTTTACCTGTACTTCTGCAAGTATCTTTGACTGAAGAAGCTGAGTTACATGGGAAGAAACAACCCTCCATTTGTTTCACTTGATCTACTCTTCTTCATTAATATAATATTCAAATTTCAAAAGAACATATAATCTATGCTTCCTCTCACTTTTTCTCTGCTTTGTAGAACATACAGGTTCCAGAAAAAGTGCATTATAGATTGAGAGGTACTGAGATGCTGCAGTGGTGAAGCGAAAATCTAGGAAAGCTGAAGCTGGATTGCAATATTGTTGATAAATTAGTAAGTCAATGGTGTCTGTATCCAGCAGCAGAGGAGGAGGCATCCATACTGATCAACATCAGACAGCTTTAGAAAGAGATTATGAAGCTGGAAGTGATGTCATTCCTGAACTAAGAGCAAGGACTTGCATTTGAGTAATTCATTTTGAAAGGAAGATTTTGCCTGACAAAGCAGTCCCAATTATTTTATGTGATACAAAGTGAGAGCTAATTAGATGCCCAAATTATTTATACAAATTAAGCAAAAGCCAAAACTCTAAAAAGGGTAATTAAATTTATTTGAAATTAGTATTTCATTGAAGAGGCCTGGAGAGTTGCCAACAGCAGGATGCCTCCCTCAGAAAGCCTGTTCTGCACTATTCTGTGAATCTGATGGATGCTGAAATGGTTCAGAAGAGCAAAAAATCCTAGAGTAAAAAATATGAAAACACAAAGGACTTACTGTTTGAATTGTATTTTCTATATTTTTTCAACTAGCAACAAATGTTATTAAGGGATTATGGAGAGAAAAAAAAAGTAACTGAAGAAACAAGACAAAAAAATCACCTCTTTCTCAACAGAGGTTTAATTTTAATGTTAAAGACACCATTTTAATGCTACAGCTATACTGAGGCCTAGACAGAGTGTATTAAAGGATGTACCTATCACACTTCTCTTCAGGTATGTATCTAATAGCCACTGTGGCTCAAGATAGAACCACTTATTCTTTTTCTTAGTTGATGCAAACAACTTAACTTGTACTAACTTGTTTGTAGTAAACTAGAGCAATTTTTTTTTTACCTTTAGTCTGTCAGAAGTAAAGCCAAAACTTTATCTATCCTTTTTTCCCTCTCAAAGATCACTCTTCTTCTACTTTTCTCACAGCAAAATATTTGCAGTGACAATTCTGATCAGCTCTCATGCTCGTGCAGAAACATCCAATGTGGGTTATGTACACATTCGTACCAAGACAAACACCAGTCAGCTTTGTGACTCTCAAGTCTTGTCACTGCAGTGATGTGAAGCAATTCTGGAATTTTCTAGAGAAATGTGCACTTAACTGGTTTACGACTTCATAAAATGCTACCATGTTAAATCAGAAAGTGTCTGTGCTTTTTGAATCCAAAGAAGATTTGGGGAGTCCAGATAACATCCAATATTTTAAAATTGTCACAATAGCAAATTTGTAAGGAGAATACATTTATTACTGTCATAAGAAAATGCGAAAACTGCTTTTCACCATTTTGTGTGGAAAGAAGAAATCAAAGGAACTGTTTTATTCAGACTTGAGATTGCATAGGAGAAAAAGCAGTACTTTTAAAGAAACTATTTTTTGCACTTTAACAGAAGCTAGAATATCTTCATCTTTTGGATAAAATTGAAGCACAATTGCCCCCAAGTATTACCCAAAACTGTGCCTAAATATTGGGACATACTCAAAATCAGAAATTTCTATATTGAATTCACCTAAGGTACTTATTGTGGTTTAGAAATGGTACTCAACAATTTAAAGCTCCTACTGAGACTCTCCAAACCACACTTCCCCTTCTTCCTGCCGCGGGATGGAGAGGAGAGTTGAAGGCACAAAAGGTAAAGATCATGGGTTAAGATAAGAAAAATTTGCCGGAAATGACAATGAGATAAAATAAATAGTAACAATACTAGTACTAAGGACAGAGGGTACAGGAAAAGAAACACCACAAAAATCCCCAACCATGGGCAATACCCAACTGCCCCCTCTGTCACACTATCCCCACAACTCCTTCCAGCTCAGAGTCGGCATTACTCAACTGCTTCCTATGGTTCCTGTTGCCACCCAAGCTCTCCCTCCAGCTAGGAGCCCCTTCTCCACCAAGAAATTTCCTTCCCCATACTGCCAGCAGTGACATAAGGTATACTGTTTCCTCAATTTGTATCATGGTTAACTCCTAGAAATCCCACTGCATAACTTCCTCAAATCCTTTGCTCAAACTCAGAGCAACAATGTCAGTTCTTGCTCAAGTGTATCTATTCTTCACCATTTCCTTTTTATTTAATTATTAACTATTGTACCTCTATGTTGTGGCTCTCTAAAAAATCTGTAAAACCTTTCATGGAATCTTGGACTATGAAATCTGAAGAGATTATTTTTGGATGAAGAGTAAAATCTACTTTACTTCTGGATATCAACTCAAACCCACTGAAAATTATTCCATATTTATTTAAGGATGCTTCTTCTTTCCCCCTGCAAGGTCAAAAAAAAAACCAAACTTATGAATAGGATAAAACTATCTTTGTAAATAGCTTCCTTTTACCTTTGTAAGCATTTTACTCAACATTGAAAATGTATATATGAATATGTACGTGCACATCTTTGTATGTGTGAGCAATATTTCTAGGCCATGGGTTTTTCTCTTTGTACATTTTATTATGCTGCTCTTTGAAGCAGTAAAATTAGTTATGGTACTTTTATTGATGTTGATTACAGGGATGTCTGATTTCATTTAGCATTCACATTGCACCATAAGTGTCTTTTATAACCACCTTACTTTCACAGATGATTTGTCCCACTGTAAAATCATTAAGGACATTCATTAGAATTTGTCACTCTGTTCCAGAAAACTAATACTTTTCAAAATAAAGGTTCAATTGTTTTTGTTTAATATCAGTCATGTTTTCTTTTAGGTTTTAAGCCATTTTTTATTTAACATACTGCTAAGTGACTCTGGCATTGCTTAGCATTGTAAGAAGACTTTCATTACTATTCCTGGCTGCTGATCAGAATCAGATTTAGAACTACCTTGTTCTTAGTATCTTCAATGCCAGAACATCTTCCTCTTAGTTTTTAAATAATTCACTGAAGATTGGTTTCTAAGTGTAGGAGAACCCTTAAGCAAGTCTATTCTTTCCTTATGGAGAAGGTGCATTAGACTACTCAGGTCCTTCAGGTCTCATTGACCCTGTTTTGGACCTAATGGGATATAGTAGGTGAAAAACTGTATAAAGTTGAAAACTCAGAGGATAGTGGTCAATGGATTAATCTGGCAATCAGCAAAAAATAATTTTTCTTGGGGATTGATGCAAGGCTTCATCCATGTTCTTGATGATGTAGCACAACAGAACCCCCAATAGCTCACAGATGACGCCAAACTGGGGAAGGAGGTAACATGTTAGAAAGATAGATGCCATTAAATGGGACTTCAAAAAACTGGAGGAATGAATTAAAAACATTTGTGAAGGTCAAGCAAGACAAATGCAAGGTCCCACAGCTGAACTGAAATAGCTCCACAGTACTGCAAAGTTAGGAACTGACTGGATAGAAGGCAGGACTTCAGAAGGGTGCTGGAAAATTCCAGAGGATGACATATCAAACATGAGTCAACAGTGCACCTTTGTAGGATTCTGTGGTATTATTGACTATATTTTCATTAAATCTTATGAGACACCAGCCACCATTGTTAGATTGGATACTTAATGTTAGGTGCCTACAGATTAGAGCATCTACATTTGAGCTGATCACTTGGTGTTCCCTGCTTTTTTTACAGACCTTAAAGAGAGCACCCCTGGAGAGCAATTCATCTCACCTAAAGGAGATTTTAAAAATCTAGATCTCAATTCTGCCTGTTTCATCTACTGCTTCAAAATACATCTCAGAGCTGCTTATTTATATCTATTCACTAATGAAAGAGCTACTAGGATTAAATGATGTAGACATTAACATTAAAGTAAGACGAAATATGCCTAGGGCTTTTTATTAAGTTTGCAAACCATGGAAGTAGCACTCACTGTAAGTGTTAAGTATAAGTAAGTTAAAGAAAACCTCTTTTCCCCATGCTGCATCAGATACTTTCCAAAGGATGTTTCTGCTGTTAGGAATAACCTGAAGCAATTATACAAATTTTACTTTACTGGCAGCCAGAATTAAAATGTGAGTCTTACCGGAAGTGGCTGAAGGGCACAGCTACAAGCCAACAGATGAGCATATGGCAACTTCTAACCCTAATCCATTCCCTCACTAGAGTACAGTAGTAGCTGTACTCTGTACTACTGCACCAGGGTACAGGAACTAGATGTATTTACTATGTAAAAAGAACCAGAAAATGTCAGTGAACAAAGCAGCACTAGAAACCCTAGAGATGATAAATGTAAAAAAATGGAAGAGGGGAGACCAAAAGGCACATAAGTCAGGCAAATAAATTTTAACTATCCAAGGGAAAAAATCTTGGTCCAGAAAACTCTGCATTCAAAGCAATCTATAGACTTAGTAGAGTTTGAATAGGGGACAAAACAAGCAATATTTCCAGTAAAAACATCTCACATAAGTCACTCAAGGCAACAATGGGGACGTGTTGTGTGATTACTCTTTAGCAGACAATTAAGCAATATCTTGCTCTTAAAAAATCGTGTAAAATCTAATGTCAGAACACACCAGAGGAGGCGGCTTTTGAGAAGAAAAACATATTCTGAGAAAGGAAACTCAAGGGAAAGAATATTTTTAAGCACATGACTTATCCTTTTATCCTCATACCAACACACTAAAGTACCTTCAGGCCCTAGAAACCTGTTCCTGCTAGTACACAACAGGAGTTTGCCTGGCTCACACTGACTCACTATACTGCTGACAAAACATCCATATGCTCCTTTGTACACAGAATGTGGTGTTTGACTTGGCAGGGAAGTTGTTGCTGGTTGCCACTGTAGTGGTGAGTTCTGTCCTGACAGTGTTTCTCAATGTTTACGCCACCCTATTGTGTCCTAAATGTGCAATGTAATTCTTTTCTTCCTCCTTTTCCAGTCCACTAGTAAGTAGAAGCGGCCTTTGATTTTGTGTCAGATATTACTTTTCATCAGTGTTTGCATTTGATCAAACAAAGGAAGAATGAACATAATCATCTGCCGTGTGTTGGAAGGCTAAAGCCCTAATTAATCATGGGGCAAATATAGCAGGATTTATCAATAGCTAACTGGAGTGATCAGCTAAATAGGGTGCCTAGGCTGAATAGCTAAAAGCCACCCAGCTGCTGGATACACCCAAGTCCACAAGGACTGCAACTAAGCTTTTCTTTCTTCATAGCATAGACTGAAATGTAATAAATGGGTTACTGTTCTCAGCAAAGGCTGGCCCATATTACTGATTGACAGGACCTGCTACTTGGCCTTTGCCTTGGAGGATCTGTTGACATCTACAGAAAAGGCGTACCTGAAAAAACCTTCCTATGATTGTGTTGGTGAAAACAGTAAACTTAGAGGTCCTGACATACACGACTTTTTTAACGGAGCCAGGCTCAGTTAAGGCACTTATGAAAGAGCCACACTGAATTACTACACACAGTTTTCCAAGTGTGAAAATTGCCCAGATGTATACACAAATATTTTTAGTAATAAAATAACTCCTACAATCTATATATGTTATATATATTTATATCAAATTAATACATATATTGATATTATATATAATATATGTAATATTATATATTATATATAATATATGTCATAATATAATAATATAATATTATATATAATATATATAATATATATTATATATATAATATCTGAAAAAGGACTGAATTGATCTTAGGGTATAAAGTGGACATATATGCATATTTTTAGGTTATCTTGGAGTATTACATACGTACATATGTTTTTCTCATTCACCATGCAGATCCACCATTCCTGTCATGATCTCTTTTGCCTGACTTGTACTGACTTGCTCCATCCAAAGCTTCACTTTCAAAATATGTCAAATGGACTTCATTTATTTTCTGTTCTTTTTCATTGGAGTTACTACAAACTATTTTTACCCTTAAAATTTGAATCAAAGTGAGACCTTTCTTCATTGCTGATTCATGAAAACTTGCATGAGATTGATGAGATTATTTTAGTCAATGGGGTTCTGATAAATGGAACATTTCAGTTTTTCTTTATTCACAAATTCATACAGAAAATCTTTTGTACCCCACCTTTCCACAACTATTGTACAATAACAGTGAAGTGAGTGAGTTCAGAAAATTTCTCTTAACTAAATTGGCCTGTAATAATAGGACAAAACAGAACCAGGATATTTATACAAGGATTGCTCAAGCTTATCAATTGACCAAAGGTATAAATTCCTTCATTTTTAGTCCATACAATATAATGGGGAAACATAGTCCTGCATAAGAATTCTATAGATCAGATTTTTATAGGTTTGTAATTTGCAATGTAATTCTCTATTTTGTAAATAAGAGAAAAAAATCTGTCGCTATCAAAATCTCCCACTTTCTATTTTAACTCAGATGATTTTTTTTTTTTTTAAACTTAGGACATTCTCCACATCAGTGAATTATATATACTTTTAGAGTGGCAATGTCAACTGATATTAGGAGCAGCCACCTCCTCAAGTTGCAGGGTCTCTGTCTGAGGGATGTGGCTGCCACTTTCCCCATTGTGATTTCAACCAGCAGCAATGCTGAGCACACACCCCAGAGACACAGTCACAGACACCTGGGCACAGTCCTGGACATATATGCACAGATACTTGTAGGACACAGATATGTCCAGTCACACAGAGGGCCGCAGATAAAGTGTGGCCACAGATAAGGTGCTCCCCCAGCAGCGCCCACACAGGGACAGGCAGACACGTCCTCTCCTCCCCTTGGGCTGGAAGAGACAGAAGGTCACTAGTGCAGCACATACCCCACACTGCCCAGGTTCAAAGTACACACATATTCATGAGTTCTCCAAGCACTGGCATGCTCCCTGTGCTCAGCATCTCTGTGTGGATTCTAGCACCCCTTACCTGCCTCATGGGTCCCTGAATCACTACTGGGTGCTCGCTGCACACACACAGCACTCATACATTTATCCTACAGGCGCCCCACACTCACAGGTCACTCTGAATACCAGCATAGACCCTCCTCCCTGACACCTCTGCCTGGACAACAGACATCCTACTCACTTGGCTGGTCAGACTGGGATGACCCTTTTACATGTGACTGGCCCATTTTATACCCTTTTCTGTTTACCTCTTCTTGGTTCCTCCTTCATATTCTTCCCCTGCACATTTCCCCACCACCTGGTATAGTCCCACTGACTGCCTCCAATTCCCAGGACCCTCAGGGTTGCATTGCTGTCAACTGCAAAACCCCAGTTTGTCTGCAGCTTCTCGATAGCCCATCGGTTCCTGTGATTGACCAAGTTTGGTTTTTATCTTTGTCTGCATTATGCTCACCTGCCAGGTTTGTGTATTTTGTTTCTGCTTTCCCCCCTTTTCCTTATTTTCCCATTTGACAAGGTCTCTGATCAGATAACTGTGCTGGAAGAAGCATTTCCATGCTCCCAGAAATCCTCATCAATTAGTGTGACAGTCCAGGTCTGACTTCCTCCCTTTTCATTTGCCAGTCAGGCTTGTATCTCTGTATGTCCTTGTTTGTCTTCCTCCTTTTCTTGTTATCTCCTTTTGCATTGAAAAAGTGCTTGGCCAGACACCTAAAAGGAGCTGATGTTTCCTCTTTCCACATACCCCCATAAAGGCAATAGCTGAAAAAATACACCTTTAGCCTTGTAACAGAAGGGCTGCTGCTGTGGTCACATAAGCCAGACACATGGTGAAGCCAGGTCAGTTGTACCGATTGTTAAAATAATTGATAAGGTTGAAAAAATCAGAAAATCTCCAAGGCAGCTCTTCTTACTGAATGAAAATCAACCACATCCCAGCAACAAATGGATATGTCCCAATGTATTTTCACAGTGTCAACAAGGAATTTTCCCTTTCAAAAATAATACTCAAAATCCATTAATTCCCATGTTAGTTATATGCATCCACACTCTAGAATACACTGACTGTCTCCAAGAAAACATAGGGGAAAATAAGCATTTGTATTAAACAGAAAGAACTTTTGTGAACAAACATGAAAAGAATACATGTATCTCAAATGTGTTTGTCTCAATTTTTGCATCAGTGATATGTATATATATATAATGAATGTATATATATATACACACATATATAGATATAGATATATATAGATATATATATATAGTGTCCCATCCAGCTGCCCAGAGTACCCCCACACTTAATGTGGAGTAATAGGTTTCTTCAGAATAAAGCCAGATATTTCATTTCACCCTAAAGTAGTCATAAGAAATTGGTCAGGTAGAGTAGTTTGCGGTGCTTGCCATTCTCCTGTGGCTTTAATATGTTTTTAACTGATTGATTCAAATGTAGACCTTTACAACTTCAAAATGTTTCCAAAACAAAAGCGAGAATATTTTTTTAAAAAAATTCCTCTGAACTTTGATTTCTGAGCTCTGATTTTTTAAGAATCTTTAAAAGAAAAACGTTAGAACTGGAAGCATTTAGAAACTAAACCCAGAAACTTCTCAAATAAACTGGATTCCATAAGTGGAGACAACTGAGCAATATTTAAGATACACTTGGATATCAATTTACACTTTCCATGTCTGTGCAAACATAATTTCTGAGCCAAGGTTTTAAAAGTGTGAGGATTTTATTTTTCAACAGATGATTCCCAAGTCAAAGGCCATCTCGAAGATAAAGAAACCTGAAAGTCTATGCAAGTCCTTCTTAAAATAAATCCTAGAAGCTCTATATGAATTTATGGCATATAGTAGAGACACTATATTACTAATTTGTTGATCCAAACTTGTAAAGAATAGACTTCTTATTTGTGTGTTTGTTTTTATTTCAAACTTTTTTAGCAATATACATGATATACTCCAGTACAAAATATATGATAAGGTCCTTCACACTCTTAATCTGAAAAAACCCCAAACAAAATACAAAACATACAAACCCAGTTTTCTATATTAGTGTGTCTTTGCATTGCCTAAATTTGGTGCTGTATCTGCTGTACTGGATGTAATTGCTACATGGATCTAATAAAAAGTGTTTTATTGGAGATTTAAATGCCATGCTTCTATTCATCTTTACTAGAATTTTAGCATCGATATATTTGAAAAAATATTGTATATTTAGCTCTGTATTGCAAATTATATGTACAGCAATTATATATAGAGAGAGAGGCAGAGACAAGCTTCTTCAGATTATATCTTAAATTAATGTTGAGTACCTGTGAGCATGGAAATATGTTCATTGACGTTATTTTGGTGTATAACAGAAATGTGAAGGGAGTAGAGGAAAGTACATCAGCTGTCAAAATCTTTCTGAATAAAAGTCAAATACACAGCACTTCTCTGTAGCTGAGTGCACAAAGGGAGGAATGTCTTTTTGGAGGAACTGGGCCAGGGGTGCCATCATTAGTGCCTTGGAGTCTAGCCGGAAGGAAGCCACTAGCACCATACTCTGGGGGTCAGTACTGGGTCCAGTCCTGTTCATCGGAGTCACAGGGCAAAGCAGACCCTCAACAAGTTTTCCAGTGGCACAAAACTGCAAGTTTTCCAAAAAGTTTTCCAGTGACACAAAACTTAATATGCCAGGGGATCAAACTGTCATCCCGAGGGACCTTAAGGGCAGCCTGAAGAAACAGGCTGACAGGAACCTCATGGAGTTGCATAAGTGGAAGTGCAAAATCCTGCACCTGTGGAGGAACAACCTCACTCACCAGTACATGGTTGGACCACCCAGCTGGAAAGCAACTTGTCAGAAAAAGCCTTGGCTGTCCTGACAGATACAAATTGTAGGTGAGACAGGGGTGTGCCCTTGACACAAAGAATGCCAATTGTATCCTTGGCTGCATTCAGAGGAGTGCTGCTGGCAGGTGGAGGGAGGTGATCCTTTCCCTGAGCCCTGGTGAGGTCATACCTGGACTTCTGTGTCCAAGGTATAAGAGAGACATGGACATCCTGTAGACAGTAAAAAAAAAATGGCCACCAAAGATCATGGAGGGACTGGAACATCTCTCTTATGGGGAAAGGCTGAGAGACCTGGGCCAGTTTAAGCTAGAGGGGAGAAGGCTTTGTGGGGGAAAGGGGGTGGGAGGTGGTTATCAGTGTAAATAACTGCCTGAAGAGAGAGAGGGTTTAAAGAAGACAGAGCCAGACTCTTCTCTGTGGTATCTAACAAGAGGACAAGAAGCAATGGGCACACACAGAATCACTGGAGTTTCTTTCTGAGTATCAGGAGACATCTTTCTTGTGAGAGTGGCCAAGAACTGGTACCAGTTTTCCAGGGAGGTTGTGGAGCCTCCATCCTTGGATATATTCTGACACCACCTGAACACAATACTGGTCAACTCTTCTTGGTGGTCCTGCTTGAGCTGGTAGTTCAGATCAGGAGACCTCCAGAGATTCCTTTCAATCTCAGTCTCTCTGCAGTCTGTGATTCTGTCAATACTTAGTGAAAGTTCCTTGGGCAACTGGAAAAAGTAATAAAGGTAAGAACCCATGAATGCCCTTGGCAGTTTACACTACCCATTTCAACAGTGTTTCCTCTTGAAAAGCACTACTTGAAACCTGAAAAAATCTTCTGTCTGGAGTGACCCATCCCCAGTGCATAATTCAACTAAATAATGCCCCCAGTAATAGCTGTTCTGTTCCCAACAGAAGGGATGATAAGAAGGATACCTAACTGCTGAATTACTATAGGGACATTTTTTGTTTCTCTGTAAATAGCTTGCAAGTAACGTGGAAGTTCTAGAGTGGGGTCTATCTAATTATGCTTTCAGAAATCAACAAGCTCTGACATCACCAGAAACGCACATGTGCATCCAGACTTACCTATCCATATGTTAAGAACATCTTTTTAGAATCCTGCTATAGTGAGATACCTTAGTTTGTTCCATAAAGAGCAAAACCTGATCCACTGTTTACCCATTCTATGAAATCCAGGGTGTCAACTTAAAGACCTGATGTTATTCCCTGGAAGATTATTCTTTTATGAGATTAGTCCCACTGATGGAGTGTGTGCAGCCAAACCTGACTCCAAATAGCTTATCCCAAAAGTACGTGTTTAATATATGTGTGCAATATGACACAAAATATGTCAGTATCATTAACAGGATATGAAAAATGAAATGTCTTAAAGTGATTAAAATGCAACTGCAAAACAATCTGAATGAGGTAAAGTACAGTAATTTAATACAATCCCAGTTCCAGAGAGAAAAGATATGGAACACACTACAAAAAAGACAGCTTACTAGCTTAATGAAAATATGAATAACAAGGTAAAAGTAATTAAGTAGGAGCTCAGTAGGACAATTCCCATGCTTGAGAGATCACTAGTAGAGCCTAAAAACTACAGTTTCTTATTGTTACACCTAAAATGGTTGTGAAAACAGGATGCCTGAGGTATAATATTCATGTTCAGTAACCTTTGGGATTAAAATGTTTTCTTCAGAGATCCTTGAAAACTGATGAGCTAAAGAAATGGGAAGACCTTTCATACACTGCTAAACACAGTCTTAGTTTCACCATAAGAGGTACAGCTTTGATTCAGCTATTGTGCCTCAATTCACAGTTTAAAACTATCAGTCAATACCATATAAACCTTCTCAGCCAAAGTAGAAAAGGTGTTATTGTGTAAGATTCAACAAAAGTCTCAGTGAAACAGAGAAATATCTTTATATATTTTGTTGAAACAGAGCTTAACTTGTCTATTTTTAGCACTGAATATTGGGCTTTTTTAATTAAAAATATCTAAGCTAAAATTTTTATTTTTCTTTCATAGTCTCTTCTACTGTGTTTCTTCCTAACATTAGCTTTTAAGATACTACTTGTCCTTTTTGCCTCTTTATCTCTAGTTTTCCCATTTTCTTTATTTAGACTAAATTTATCTGTAACCCCTCCTAGACTTTAAAGGCAAAGGTGAACTGATGGTGGGCCTGAATTATGATGGAACTGAATCATCTTTCTGAATGTTACAGACTCACCTTACTTAATGTAGACATTAATGTAGACAGCAACATACTCGTCTACACACTAAATGGATTCCTTAAATCAGTTTTCTTTAAGGAGGATCTAAAGCTCTGCTCAGCTGTACCCACTGCACTGTCTGGTGCCATCTGGGATGTGTATGTACATGCAGTACCCAGGGCATGCGCATGGAGGTGGTAGTCACATATTGCATGAGACTTCTTGGAACTATGTACCACCCTGCAGTGGCAGCTGGAGGACAGGCTGGACACACTGACATGATGTTAGAGATGTTTATGTGGGCAAATGAACTGAGCTACCTGGCTTGCAGACAGACATCTGTACCATAAATACCTGAATTTTGTTGAGCTGAAGCTACCATTGTAAATTATATTCAATAGGGATGACTCTTCTCTAAAACTTTGTGAAGACTGATTTGTAACCTATGGAATACATCAGGCGAGTACTTTCAAATGTGTGCTGAGTAGCAATCAATGGATTTCTTTGTCAGGCTTTTTTGTCAGGCTCTGTTTCATTCTAAAAATCCTCAGCTCGTGCACAGAAGATCCCATCCCAGTTGTCACATAATATGGTGTAGCTTTATTGTTTTCTTCTTTGTATAGGATTTTACCTATTATCTTCTTTTTCTCTCACTCTTTACATTCCATTCCCTTATCCCCCTTTCCTTCCTCCTTCTCTTTCTGTTCCTTTGTCTGTTGTCTCCATCTGCCTGTTTCCAGAAGAGAATTACATAGACTAATATATGCCTCAAGGGATAATAGAAATTAGGATTTTGTCTATTTTGTTGATGATGTTGTTGTTGCTATTATTATTATAATTGCGATTACTCTTACTACTACTACTACTATTACCATTACGAAAAAAGAACTAAAGAAGCATGAAAAATAATGACAAGTGTGGGCTTTTTTTCCTGCCACAAATTTAGTTTACAGCAAGTCAACAAAATGGCATATCATCAGTCACATTGTTTGGCTTTATGAAAATTATGCTTAAAGATAAAACTCATCAGCCCCTGGAACAGGATGCCAATAAGTGTGCCCAGACAATTCAGCAGAGCCAATATGACAGCAAGAGACCACTGGCCAGCAGAATGAGCCTTACAAGCTTATGAAAGGAATGAAATGAAAGAAAACATCAAGTGACATGAGGGTACAGCATAATTGAAAAATTAAATATAACCCTTTAGTCAACAGATGTCTGCGGCCATAACCTCAGTTTTTGAAAAACAGTATAGCTCCATGGGAGACTGGAGCTGTAGTGATTGAATCCAGTTCAGAACTCAGTCCAATTATCTCTGTATACAATGAGTCATTTGAACAGCTGATCTCCAGGAATTCCTGTCACACCATATCTATGGACCACGTTTCATTGGAGTTCAATATGGAGCAGGTCTGAGCCCTAACTGAGGATCTTAACCAAATACAGAGAGAAATACAGTATAGTTCATGATTTATTGCAGTCTGCTAAAATCACTATTAACAAACTTTGCTGATGCTGACAGGTCCGAGATGCAGTATTTCTTGAAGCTGTGGACTCCAAACAAACTAGCAAACTCAGACATGCAAAGGGTATCTTCAAAGCAAGCAGTGGAAAGGATCCAAAGATCTGTTAAAGTACAAAGATGATTCCACCTCAGAACAATTCCAGCCTGTCTGGATTAACACATAATTTTAAATTATTCGTGATACTATTATGCATTAGTACTGTACAATTCAAATTTGAGAGGACTTTAAAACATCACTTTCAGAGTGCATCTGATCACAGTCAAATTCATTGCATCATGGTCTACGTTATGATGGTGTCATTTTTCTTGCTGTCTACACAATACTTTAAATTAAAACCTGCCCTAATAAAAAGCTCTTTAGCATACTCTACATATGGGTTGCTCAGGTTATTTTTTTCTATAGAAAATACAGATTTCTTTAATAAATGTTTATCATACAAGGAGTTGCAGAATTGAAATTTTATTAAATTTTATTTTCCTTAAACTTAAATGAACAAATACATAGGACATATCTGGATTTTTTCTAAGATAACAAAGGTGATATGCAGATATATCTGCAAACCATCAACACATTTGGGCAAGCATATTTAATTTATCTGACACTTTCCAAGTTTCATATATATAAAATAGATTTGCCTGGGATTTAATATTGAAAGTTTGCCACATTTATCATAAAATTTTATGGAGATGTATCTAAAAGGAAGAGTTTTTGGTCCCTAACCCTGGCAGTGTTCAAAGCCAGGTTGGTTAAGGCCTTGAATAACCTGGTCTAGTGGAAGGTGTCCCTGTACATGGCAGTGAGGATTGGAATTAGATGGTCTTTAAGGTCCATTCCAACCCCTTAACATTTTTGGATTCTATGACTCTCTGAATACATAAGATATTGATTACATGGACAGTGTGACAATTTTATTTTATTTTTCATGTGTAATAAGTATTAAATCAACCACCTCTAACAGAGAAACCTGTGATCTTTATAGTACTTCTAGCTGAAAAGAAAGTGTTTTCTCCTGGAAAATATTAGAGTGGAGATCACTAATTTAACACAGCTATTTCTATTTAGAATAACTGATGAAATTCCTAAAATAATTATCATAAGTTCACCACTCTTATTATCTAGTTGTGTCAGAAAGCTGGTGTGTTTAAGGCCACATTTGCCTGCAGACATGCTTGGGTCCCTGATATGCCAAATGTGCCACTTGCTCACTGCAGTGCAGTGAAATCCTCCAGCAGCTCTGGTTTTCTTCCAGAATAGCTTCTTAACAGATGGCATCTTGTCATTGACAGTGGCTCACCATCCCGGAGAGCCGTAAGGATCCACGCAGGGACTGACGCTTTTCTTTCTCTTCCTGCGACATCTAACAAAATTAGCCAATAACAACCTCTTGCCTTTCACAGACAATTCCACCTTATGTCAGCTGGTTTCTTCCAAGTCACATCGTGCCCATTCTGCTGCAAGTGCACCAAAAGGACTTATACTGTTTGACAGCTAAGCCATACACCAGCAAATTGCCATCAGTGAAAGCAGAATACAGAAAAGCAAACTCCTTTAGTTTCTGGTGCTGCTGCTGGTCATCCCTCTCAGCAGTGTGAGCTGGTTTTTAGCATCCTGTCAGCCCTGTGAAGATCAGTTTAGAAATTAGAGTAGATACAGCTAGCAAATAGCTTTGAATCACTTTGAGTGTAATTAAGCGTGAAGCATAGCTGAGGGCTTTATTTGATCCAGACTGGTCATTTTATTACTAATGTACTCTACAGAAAGTTTCTATATCCTTACTATGGTGGCTTTCTACAACACTGACTGAATATTCATGCTCCATGCATTTTATTTAAAAATAAATGAGAACAATTAACTTTGATTTGTTGTAACAGTTGCAAAGGGTATATGTTAAGGTTTACTCTCATGCAATATTTGCATGTAACTGTACCAAAACCTTCCACAGAACACAGTAGAACTTGCTGTTGTATCTCATCCCTGAGGTGGAACAGGCACATTAATGCTGTAGTAAATACGATGAATCACAGTTCAGTCATCCTAAAAGAGTCTAGAGGATGGATCTAAAGACTCCAGAGATCATTCTTCTGTTCAGAGGAACTAAAGCAGCCATGCATGAGACCTTCCTCAAGGCAGTGATAAAATATGATTTCTCTCTTAAACTCCTGGATCTTGCCCAACCTATTCAGAGAGATGTACCCGTGAGGTTAATACTGCATGTATCACATGCTCATCAGTATATCCTGTATTACTAAAATAAGTTAATTAATTTTTGTTATTAATAAAAGAAATAATAATTTTTACTTAAGTTCATCATATCAGGGTTCAGTACCTTCCTTCAACAATATGATTTGTCATAGAAAAAAATGATTATTTGAAATTTATTGCCCTAATATTTACAGAAAGTCCCTTATTTACATGAGTTTTGAAAATTTCTAAGTTACCTTTGTAATAAAATGAAGGAATTCATACCATGTAAGAGTTTAAATTAGACTCAAAGAAGATTTCTTATTATTATTTCTAATGCACCAAACTCAGATCATGACATAATAATATTATCTTGTCTCACCATATAAAAATGCTTTCTCAGGTAAATGAGTAATGTAATTTCTGGTACTGTTTCTGCTCAGTTAAGCTGGGTCAAAACCAACACTGTGCAGGTCACTGTATCAAAGCCAGTGAAAGCATTGTATAGTAAAACAAGTCATCTTGAAAACTTGCCAGATGGCACTAATGGTTATTCATGAATTGCTATAGTAATTCAGTCTCTTAAAACAAAAGTTGTTCCTAGTGAGTGAAAAAAAAAAAATGCTGGCACAATTGATTTGTTATGTTTTACTATCTAAGTGAAAGATTTAGGTCACTTAAGCTTTCCCATCCAAGACTAAGTTACATGTCCGTGTTTTCATAGATCCGGAGCAAGAAACACTTTTTCAAAGGGTGATGAAAAGAGGATAGCTTAGTTATCCTCTGCAGACTTCTTCTTTTAACTGATTGCTTATTCTGTTGCCCACACGTAAGGACACTGTACCATTGGATACACCCAAATATAGCTCATAAGACCTAGAATGTCCAGAGGACTCCTGATCTTCTGAGGAGGCAGCTGATAGCCCAGCAGGGTAACTTAAAAAAACTCAGTTGACTTTACGTGTCAATGTTCAGCAGTTAAATCAAGATTCAGACTCCTTGACTACAAGAAACATCTACTTATATGTGGTGCTTAATAACATGGTTTAGTGGTGGTGGACTTGGCATTCATTATTAGGTTAGTGGCTGGACTCTCTCTTAGAAGTGTCTTCCAAACTAAAGGATTCTATGATTCCATAAAGGCACTTTGGACACCAAATTAAGTGTATTATATAGCTCTGCGCACTGTAGATACATACCTTTACCTTTAGATGTCTGAATCTGTAGCCCATTAGGTGAAATTAATCTCATCTAAAAGTCCTAAATTATGCATCAAACTGAATCATATGGAAATAATGCCATGGTTTAACTCCAGCCAGCAAGTACAATGCAGGAGCCCCACAATAGGAGGCGAATAGATAAAAAAGTAAAACTCATGGATTGAGATGAGAACAGTTTAAAAATTTAAAAAAAAAATTAATTATAATAATAGGAGAGAGAAAAAGAATAAAATCCAAATGATGCAGATTAGTGATGCATTTTATACATCATAATACATTTGCTCACCACTCCTTGATCAATGCACAGCCTGTCCATGAGCAGAGATCAATCCCTCACAACCAACTTCCCCCAGTTTATACACTGAATGTGACAGTCGATGGCAGGGAATGTCAAATATCCTTTTGGCCAGTTTGGGTCACCTGTCCCAGATGTGCTCCCTAGCAGCATCTTGTGCACCTGCTTGCTGGCAGAGCATGGGAACCTGAAAAGTTCTTGACTTGGAGTAAGCACCACGTAACAACAGCCAAAACGTCAGTGGGTTTTCAACTTTAGTCTTCAAACACAGTGACAGCTACTAAGAAGATTAAACCAGGACAAATATTATATGTTCTGCTAAATCAAGGCCCAAATAATTTTGGAAGGAATTAAGAATTAACGCTGTGTAACTGTCCTGGTTAGAACAGGATGATTTTTTGCAAGAGAAGGAGGGGCATGGCTAGAACCCTGGGGTTATTCTGTACCGCCTGACATCATACATGGGCGGCAGGGTGAAGCAGTCCCTTCTGGTTGGGTAGTGTGGTGGAGATGTTGGGGTATTGCGGGCTTCCACATGGTGAGTACTCAAATGTGAATCATTCACCTCTCTTGCACACTCTTTCATTAATATCGGTGCTGTTTCTGTGGGTTTCTTGTTTCATTGCTCTTTCTAGTAACTTGTTTTTATCTCAACCCATGACTTTTAGATTGTGTCCCTCCAGTTCTCCTCTGAAGCCTGCTACAGGGACAGGAAGAGGGAGAAGGGAGTGAGTGGAGCACAGTTTGGAGTGTTTCAGTAGGAATACTACATTTGGAAATACCATTCCTAAACTACAACACTTAAACATACAAATGAAACTACACAAGCTCAATTGAGTTGGATTGAGAACCACAGTTCCTGCTGGGGAGTTAAGGCAGTATTTCATTCTTCATCCAGTCTTACAGCTCTTCACAATAGTCTCTACAAGGATACCTTTTACAGTACAGATGAATATGGTTTAGAGCCAAATTCAGATATCCATGCACATTTTATGTATCAACATGTGAGCCGTGTATATAAATTCTCAGCATAAGCAAAGGAAATATGATTTGAGTTGTGCCTAAAACACAGGGTTCTTGAGCTGAGATGTTCTAAGGCACCTGAGAAATGCACAAAAGTGATGACTAAGACACAAGATCTGCAGAAACTCTGTATATAGGTATAAGGCATCTGTAGAAGACTGGCATTGAGATTTCTAAGTTCTTGGAGCAGCAGCTGGAGAGCTGAAGTGAGAGTCAAGGGTGTTTCAAAGTGCAGTAGATGTCCTTGTATTCAGATAACCAAATAAATCTCTGGAGTCTATTATGCCATTCTCATTAATTCATTTCAGTGAGTAGAAAACATCTGATCCATAAAATCCCATTTTACACAAAAATATTTATCAATAAATATCAAACAAGCCTGTATTTGAAAAAAGATCAAAAATCCAAACAGTAATTTATACCATTTCTTTCAATGACATTAACTCTGGATTCAAGTATTGTTCAATGCAATGAGAAGTTTTGTAAGGATAAATAAAATGAACCAAAATTTCATTTATATAAAATTACATGAAACTCAGGTCCACCTACCTTTTTCTAAGGTACTTGTAACCATTTTATCTATTTTAGTATTTGCTTTTGATGACTTGTGACTGAAGAAAAAAACTGAAAAAGATTATACTTTGATTAGCTTCAGCAACTGGGAGTTTTATTTTGTAGAGGCAAATGTTAATCGTGGATGGTACAGGGTTGAATCCCACTGCAGTGAAATCCATAGGATTAGTTGGTAGAATAAACAGTTCTGGTTTTGGCCACTTAATAATATGCCTAAATGTATTTGCTGTGGGGAATGAGATTTTAAAGGAAGAAATAAATATGCGTTGTAAGAGTTGGTGTTAAGTATTTCAGAAAGCCACCTGAACCTCTTGAGAAATTGTTGGCAGTTCACATGTATTCTCTAAGTTCTTTTGTGTACCAAAGTGACAGGGATGTAATTCTTCCCCACATGGATTTACTGTAAGCCAGAGGCACACATTGCCTGTTAATGAAAGTGAAACTTACAGAAGTACCCATGACTAGGCAACCAGTAATTTCCCATCATTATTCTAGCATGAAGCATCTTTATAATACAGGAAAAATCCATAGCACAGCTGTCGGAAACTTAGAGGTGACGGTTTTCATTTTCTAATTTACTTTTTTATTTCAGTTTTGCATTGTGCAGAAGTGGCTGCCTATTTCAATAAATAAAAAATTGCCATGATGTCTCCTTAAATTTCTTAAGCAAAGATGAGTCCATGGCATGTTCTAATCTCTTAGGTCGGACTGTGCCATGTGGTGTGACTGAGGAGACTCTAACCCACAGCAATGTGAAGCCTGTAACAAATGGCTTGTGTCCCTGCTGCTCCTCATCAGCCCAGAGAGCAAAGATACAGAGAATTATATAAGAACAGTGGGTGGAAGCAGTTAATGGGCTTTTTGCTGCTGGCATTTCTCAGACAGAAACACTGTCAAGCAAAGCCTGGCATGCAGAAATCATTATTTACTCAGATGTGATCATATAAAATTTGACAGGTATCATTCAGTTGCTGACCTGTAATGCAAATAAAAAAAAACATTGTAGAAGCAAGGTTAATTCTTGTTCTGTGATCATCGCCCAATCACTGTCAATATAAAATGGACACTCTGTGCAGCTGTGGTTATTTGAAAGACATTCCTATCAGACTTTTACATGGTGCGTTGGGGGTTTATTCCGCATGATAGAGTGGAGTTTTATTTCCCTGTTTTGAAGAGGATCCTTAAGGAATGAGCTGAGCAACTGGGCAGTGAGAGTGACTTTCTGACTCATGTTTTGTGAAGGAGAAACACGCAAGGAAACAACTTTCTAGTTAGTTTTCTGAGGATCTAATAAGTGTGAATAAACATGAATATTAATCTAATTGGCCACACTTTGGAAGCAATTTTTCCATGACAGGTGACAGCTATGATGTTCATAAACAGCCCTATTTTTGAAGCATTATTACATGGAAGTGAAAAATAGTTCAAACTGAACATATAAACAATGTCACAGTATAACACCTCCAAGTGACATATTGATTAGAGCTTAAATGAATAGGTTGAATTAAATTTGGGTCATGTGGTGAGTGGCTTTTTTAGACAAGGCTAGAAGCATGAAAGCCCTCTGACTGAAATTTTAAAAAACCCGTTTGAATAAAATTAAATGCTAGCTCTTCCTCCTCTCTCCTCTTCCTTCCCTGCCACACTACTGTAGCAGTACATCTTGAAAGGTTCAAAGGAAGGGCAGATGGTACCTTTCAAAATGTTATTGAGTAATTTTACTTTAGTGTGTACTCTAGTGTCATTGTACTTGATATGGAGATGAAGAATATGTTAGCTCGAGGTTGTGCATCATTTTCTGTGATCTCAGCTGGAGGTAGGATTGTTCAGAACTGGCACAGCTTGAATATTGATACAAATACAATTATAACATTCTGCTAACAGAACTGAAAAATTGCTAATCAGTTTTATTAATAATTATGTGCGTAATTCTAAGAGTCCTGACCCCTACTGAGCCATTTAGGAAACTCTGCAAAACAAAATGTGCTATAAGCACGTTTCCACATGAGCACTGTATGAAGAACTGATCCATCAAGTTGTGGCAAAGAATGAATTTTTTTAGAAGAATTTTGAAAAAAAAGTGAGGTATTATTTCCATTCATAACATAGACAGAACTCAGAGATGGAGACTCTCACTGAATATTGGAGTAGTGGGGTAATGGTTGCTACCAACACTGCCATGGTAAAGGGAGTAGGAAAAGGAGAAAAGAAACAGAGGGAAGAGGGAGGCAGCAAACTGAAAATGTAAGCTCTTTAGAAAACTGTATTAATTCAGTCCCCTTTTGAGGTGATTTTAAGGAGCCCTTTGTCCAGAAATATTCCAAGCAATCTCAACTGAAAAACACTTCCTTTAAATATATTTGCTTGGGTACTCAGATGTTGAGGAACTCAAAATTGCTAGCCCCTTATAAAAGTCTTTGTCATGACTATGAAGGCATACTAAAATCCTTAGAAATGTCTGTCAGCCACGAAAAATCAAAAAGACCTTTTTACTCCTACTGACTTTTAAATAGGTGGATCTGGCATTCTACAGAGAAATATTTTCCATTTGAGTGAGAGTTTGTTTCTACATGAAGGCTCAGAGCAGCTCTTGTGCTTAAAACTGAAGACATAAATAAGAGGTGTCTTATCTTAGAAAAATATACAGCTCTAGGACATAGGGAGAATATATGGCAGTATCTGCAAAAGGGAACAATTATTCAGAATCATTCCAAAGTCTCTTTCAGTGTTGTCATTAAAAATTTTCCCTATGTTTTCTACAGGCCTATCTGTTTTAGATAAGTCTCTTATTAGCCTGTACTTTCAGAAATCCTATTTATCTGTTTTGTGTCCAACAGTAGACTTTGTCTCTTTCTTGTCAGGCCCTCATCCTGCTGGCCACACTGCTTCTGACACAAGCCAGGATGCCATTGGCCTTCTTAACCTCCTGGGCACACCCTGGCTCATGTTCAGCATCTGTCAACCAGCACCCACAGGTCCTGTTCCACTCGGTATCCTTCCAGCCACTCCTCCTCCAGCCTGTAGTGCTGCAGGGGGTTGTTGTGACCCAAATACAGGACCCAGCACTTCGTCTTGTTGGGTCTCATACCATTGGCCTTGGCCCACTGATCCAGCCTGTCCAGATCCTTCTACAGTGCCTTCTTACCCTTCAGCAGATCAACACTCCTGTCCAACTTAACTGGAGTGCGCTCAATCCCCCTTTGAAAGAAGAAATCCATGCCTCAGAAGCAGAAAAAAATCATCATACCTTCTATTAATTTTATTTTTAAATTTCCTGTCAGGTACATTCATGCATCCTATCTTTAAAAGAGACATATAAATTCACCCAGGTTACCTATAGATATTAAGACCTAGAATGCTTTAATACACTTTACAGAAGATCTTGGGAAATCATGAATTTTTCAGTTTTACATTAGAAAAAAAAAAAAAAGGAAGAAAAGTCTGATTAGGTTGAAGCAAAAATTCCATATATAAAGTTTTTAAATTAACAAGCACAAAAATTAAGCCTGAAGATGTCACAGATGGTCTGGTCTATTTGAAATGAAAGAGTTTTTTCTCATTTTCAGGACAACTATTTTTGTAATTGTTTTCTTTTTCTATTTATTGCCAAATTATAAAGAAGAAAAAAAATCACATGCTCATTTTAAACAGTAAGCAGAAATGTTTTAACATTTCTGTGAGTCTAAGTATTAAATTGAAGTTGATATTTTATAAGTTTTGATGAAGCTTATCCAAATTCTTGTAGACAAAGACAAGCAAATTAATTCAGTCTCATTTTGTAAATAGCACTGGTCTTTCTCATTCTGTATTTTCTGTTGAATTTGCTACTCTCCAACAGAATATTCCAAATTATTTTCTGTATCAGTTTTCAGCTAAAACCATGCAGCCAAAACATAAATAAATTTGAAGTTACATATTCCTGTTGAAATAGTTTAAAAAAATACCATATTTCAACAAGTTATTGCCCAAAGAAATCAGACATAAGTGAAACACCTTACAGCAAGAATTCCTGTTCATTATAATGGATATACTATTCAGAGATATTTTAATCATAGAAAGGGAAGCAATCTCTGAAGAACCTTTTAATATTCAGGAATTTTATTTTTGAATGACAGAATCAAATATATGCTTGCTAAATACATAACCATTTTCAGTACTAGAGCCTGTCTTTTTTCTCACTTGATAAGATATAAGCAATATTTGTTTTTTATATAATATTGCATGAAAATAAGCTCACAGGGCAGCCTGTTGCATTTTGTATGACTCAGCTTTGATTCCATCGGTGTCTCTTTACCTTCCAGCATTATTTATGCAATTTGTTTAGTTTACTTTACAGGCATGCCAGCATTCATAGGGTAGACCTATTGAACGAAACCACAATAGATGTAATACATCAATACATTTGAGCTGAACAGTTTTAATTAGGCCTTCCTGGTCATTTCATCAATTCAGTGGAGTTCCACTGGGATTTGGATAACACCATGCCTTCTGTAGTGCCTGAGAATTACTGCACTCCTGTCCCGCTCTGTCAGTCACATCACAAGGTTAGACAATCAGCATTAAATCACACCGCAGTCTGTATTCCAGAACATAAATTCACCCCTAAAGTTATATGTTTGAGACACCTAAATCTTTCCAACCTTAATATCAATTTGAAATTCAAGCTATCATGAAATTTCCTGCTGCAACATTCTGTTATTGCTCAGCAGCAAATTAAAGGTGTGTTTCACTTGAAGATTTATACTTGTCAGATATGACATATGTATTTGTTGCATTTGTCTGGCAGATGGGATCTGCTAGAACTTGCAGGTGTCACAAATTCCAAAAATGCTTTTCTGCTACTACAGTAGCTCTCCTAGTCTGTACTTCATTTGAGAACTTTTTGATAAACAGATTTAGGATTTAGCAATCCTTAAGCAGGTAATCTATTCACATACATTAACTTCTTCTATCAGGATTAAATTCTTCATGTTTAAAGCTATTTGGCTATCTGCAATAGGTGCTTCTTAGCTTCTTTGTTGTTTTGCTTGTTTGTCTACTAAATGGCAGAGAAAAAATATCAAAATTCATCAGACTTAAAGTGATTTCAAGAACATAATAAACATTTATGTAAGACAAGCAGATGACCATGCTACAGCAGCTTTTAAACTTTCAACTTTTTACTGGACAACACAGCAGTCATAATTTTTTTCATGCAATTTCCATGTATTTCCAGCAAATCAAGGGACAGAAATGCAGAGACAATGAGCAGAAAATAAATGTTTGTAAGTACAGGAGGTAATTTACTGAGCTGCATTTGGAAATTACTGTAGATGGTACAGATGATACAAGCTGGTCCGTAATTCTCTCTGGGCACAGCTACACAGCAGTCAGAGACATGAATATGAAACAGGGTCAAACATGCCTCAGTTACTTTTCTTTTAACTAGTTCAGGGACCCTCAGAGATGAAACTGTCTTGTCACTGGCTTAAATCCAGGCTTCACAATACACTGTGCTTCAGTCTGTGATGCAATGGCTGTGTGCTAGCTGCTCTGGAAGCAAGGACAACTCACATACTCCCATTATCGCATACAGAACCTGAAATCTCTCCTCCAATTGCAATGGAAGTATAAGAATATAATAGCTAATTTATTATGATATAGAAAACACGAACTATTGGGCAGACAACAAATTAATAACAGATAATAAACTCAGTTATATTATTGTTATTTGCATGGAAAATCTATAAGCAGTGCAAGTGCTTTTAATTAAAATATATAAAAACAAAAGGACAGAGAATCTGAGCTAATTATCTCCATAATCTTCATATTAGGTAATCATAACTGCGTATCATTTCACCTGACCATAAAGACTACAAAATCAACTGATTAGAAAGTGAGGTTATTAAATGAAGCAGGCTTTGTATCCTGGTCACACAGTTTCCTAATCTATTCAGGTTACTTAGGCTTGTTTATTTATATGCAAAGGATGAATCATGGAATAAAACAATGTTTGAGTTTGGAAGGGGTCTCTGGAGAAAAGTTTTCTAATGTTCTGGGGGAACCTTCTGTGTTGCAGTCTGTGCCCATTGACTGGTCCTGTCACTGGGTACATTTGAAAAGACCTGAGCTCTGTCTTCTTTAGACCTTCCCTTCAGGCATTTATATCCACTGATAAACTCCCTCCAAGCTTTCTTTGCTCTATGCTGGAGAGTCTCTCAACCTTTTGACATACAAGAGAAGCCTCCCCATCTTTTTTACAGCCCTTTGTTGGAGTGTGTTCAATCTGTTCATGTCTATCTTTTACTGAAGAGCCCAGAACTGGACACAGTACTCCAGGTGTGGTCTCACTGAGTAAAGGGGAAGGATCATTTCCCTCCACCTGCTGGCTATACCCCTAATGCAGCATGGGTTATCATTTGCCTTGTTTGTATCATGGACACTCTTCTGGCTCATGTTCAGTTTGCTGGTTCATGTTGACCAGCACTGCCAGGACCTTTCTTGCAGATCTGTTTTCCAACCAGCTATCTCCCAGAATATATTCATTCATTGTGGTTGTTCCCCCCAAGTTGTGAAAGCTGAGCCCATCAGTGATGGTGGTAGCAACTCTGGGATAACAAATTTAAGGGAAAAAATATGTGTAACAACTCTGCAGATGCCCAAGTCTGTGAAGAAAGAGTGGGAGGAGGTGCAACAGCCACTGGAGCAGATTCCCCTGCAGCTCGTGGTGAAGACGATGGTGAGGCAGGCTGTGACCCTGCAGCCATTGGAGGTATCATTTCACAGTCCCTGAAAAACACCACACAGGAGCTAGCCAACGTCATCCCACCACAAAGGTAAAGATATAGGTGTATTGCAGTCTGCTAAAATTATCTCATACTGTACAATTGTACTAGCTCCAGACACTGTGATGCACAATCTGCCATGTGGCAGATTACGTATGATCAGTTTAGGTCCTGTAGCAGGAGTAATGCTGCCTTCAGTTCCATACGGAGTCCAGAGCAGTCAGTTTCTTCTACATCTTGGGGAGTTCATGAAGGAAGTTGGACTGAAATTTTGAGCAGGCTATACAGGTTAAACCACCAGTCCATTCTTTTGAACATTTTACAGATATTACCTTTCTAAATGGTCTCAGAGATTACATTCTTGCTTGGCTTCTTTCCATATGAAATGTTCTAAGCTGATATTTCTTTTCTCTGCAGAAGTAGAAAAGATTAATCTGTAATTCCCTTGATGGACACACTCAAATTTTAATGAGTATAACCTTAGTAGGACTTGAACAAGCTAGTCTTTCAACTATGATATTGACATTCATACATAAGTCCTCTTTGTCTTTTTGTTGCCATATTTTAGAATATATAGATACATTATTTTATGCTCAGCATAGGTCTCCTATATTTTCCAGGTAATGAAACAGAAAGATACTAATATTCTGCTATTGCTGTTCTTGATAGTCAGTAATTTAAAGTAAAGGTCAAAAATATAAAACTGTATATGCTATAGTAGTACATGTCAGGGACTCACACATTCAAGCTCTAATTAAAAGCACAGCTAATTTATTACACTGTGTATAATTCTTCTCCCACTTAAAACAAATACCAAAGAAGATTTCAACAAAATTTTACAGTATCTTTATCTTTCACAAGATGATGTTTGCAACTACTTTATTATGTCTTCAGACAACAGGTAAGTTTTCTTAAAAAGTAATTAAAAAAACACCCACTAAATTAGAACCCCAAACCATTAAATTCAAACAGAGAATTTCAAAGTTTAGCAATGTGTTACCAAAAACTAATGTCAAATATAATAAAATATATACATATACAACTAACTTCTCATTATCTGAGTAGTTTATGTACTTTAGCTTTAGTAATTTCTTTTTGTTTTTTTTTTTTTTTCACAGCATAGATGTTTAGGTTTTGAATACCTCATAATTGCGATTCTCCATATCCTTAATACTGTGAGTACATTTGCTTTGATGTCCCTAGAGCTTAAATTTATTCAGCTATGACTCCAGAAGCTCTGCTCTGCTGAAATAGTAATTTCAAGAGCCTTCGGCCACTTTGTAAGTTGAACTGGAAGGGCGGCAGGGTATGTTGTGGTGTGTGAAGTGGGGTCTTTCACCATCTGACAAATCCCCTGACAAGGGAAAGTCTCGGGCTCAGAGTGATTGGCAGCTCCTGCAGCTTTTGGACCTGAACAGCTGTGCATTGCAGCTGAGCTGAAAAGGGTCCTCTAATTATCACAACATTAACAGTCAACTGGTTCTGGCCAAAAGGGACCACAACTGAAAAGTGGTTTTTCAGGCTACTTAAAAGTTTTCATAGACCACATGCAGTCTGCAGTCTGCCCTTTGTGACATCAGACAGTCTAGTAGCAATAAAAATAGTGGTATTGCTACTAAGCAATTAAGTTGTGCTAGAGAAATACGGTAAAACCTTTATTAATGCTTTTCATTGTGAAGAAAATGCACTTTTATATAAGAAAACATTGAAATAGTCCAGACAGTTTAACCTAATTCATGAAGCTGGATGCTGGCTATTTTTAAAAGGATAATAATGATTGTTTAGAGGTGTTTAACGCATTGCAGTCTTCTGAAAGAAAGAGGGAAGGAAAATAAACCTGAGACACACCACAATCTGTAAGATGGCAGGATAAGGATGAAGAAGGTAAAACAAAAATATGCAGACCTTTACAAGGTAACATGGAATATCTATCTGACAAATTAAGTACCCTTCTGTTCATTCCAAACAGATTTTTTCCCTGAAAAAATGATTCTCACAAATAATATTTATGGTAATTTAAATTCAGAGCTAGCATAAACAAAAATCCTTAAAAATTGTAATTAGTAATTACATGGTAAGTAAATGAGAAACAATATTAATTTTAATATTAATGGTTATATATATCTCTGATAGTTGTTAATAGTATTTAATGTCAAGAATCAAGGTTAAAGCATGTTCACTAACTTTATACAATGTTCCACTGAAAAAATTAACAAAGTTCGCAAAATTTTATTTTTTCTGTCTCCCTAATTGCAAAACACATTGCATAAAATCATTAAAAATAATGTATGTTGTGAAAATTTTTGGTTTTCAATAAAGAAATTTATTGCCTCAGTTTAACATGATTTCTTGTGAGATATTATCTGAGGAGACTGTGGAATATTCATCCTGAGAGCTTTTCAAGATTTGACTGAACAAAACCACAGTTGATATATTCTATTGCTAGTAATATTTCCACTTAAAGGGAAATGGGACTGCATGACATCCAGAGGTCCCCATATTCTTGGTCATTAATTATTCAGAAGTAAGAAAAATGTTTGGGAAATATGTGAAACATATAATAAAACAATAGTCACTGAAGTCTCTGCAAAACAGAAATGTGAACATGAATAGTACTTAATTTACCATAAGGAACATTAGAAATCCATTTTGTTTATATCTAGACCTGTTATGTTTAAATGATTGCACTACTTAAAACTTACCCTCACTTTTCAGGAACTTATACATGGCCAAAAAACTGTCTTTTGGAAAAAAAAATAAAAAAAGAAACTTCACATTTAAAAGATTCATTAAATAGTTAATAGAAAGATCTCCAGATTTCCATCAAATCGACATATCAGGATTTTAAAATACTCTGGAGGTTGCCATGTAACAATCAGGGTTAGATTCTGGTTTTATCCTTTTATCATTCTACATCCTGAATTTTATTATTTTATTATTTTTAATTTAATTTTATTTTATTTATATTTTTCTACCACTTTAGGAAAACAACCTAATATCCACACATACCAGTTTCACATTTTCAAAAGCAGTACACTAATATTTGTTTTCACTTGAGCTGTTGTCAGGATTAATTACTGTAGCTACCAGGTCTAAAAAGAATTTGTTATTTTAAGTCAGCATTGAGTCAAATACCACAGGCTGTCCCATTAACTTCAGTTGGATTTTTGCCTGAATACGTAATACAATATTAATTTATTATCAGCAGACAAGATGTTTTGCTATATTTTGATTCTCCTCTTAATGGGAGGTTGGATTTTATTTTATTATTGGATTTGATGCATTTGTTCAGCTTTTTAAAAGTCAAAAGAATGAATAAATGGAAACTAAGAAACTGTCAACTTATCCTTACACAACATGATGGCATTGAGAGCTCATATTGTGGAATAATCAGAAGTATGGTAAATATGACATTCCTTATGCATATGCTGCAGGAAATACAATTTTTCAAGACCTTGTTCCAGGTGAAGTGGAATAGCGTACTTTTGGCTTGATATCGGCTAAACTTCAGGTTAATCACACTTTTAGCTATCAGAGAGTGATGGCATGAAGAAGTTGAAGTGAGACTTTGCATTTAATGGATGAAATTCTATTTGCTACACACTGATAGCAGGTTTGGCAGCTGATGATGTATTTCCGGAAATGGGAAGATGTCCTCGAAGTAACTCATGGCTGTTTCCAAAGATTTATTAAAACTAAGTTGACACTTGCATCACTGATAGAGGTAATTTCGGAGCTCTTGAAATTCTACTGACCCTAAGATAATGAAACTACCACCTTGTGCACATTTGTATTCTGTGGCAGGTAGCATGGGCTCGTGGCTTGGAATGTGAAACACTATCATTACATGCTGAAGAAATTCACACCAGTAACTGAGGGCAAATGCATAGACTCAAAGAAATTTCAAGAAAGGTAGATACAATACTCAGAACCAAATGAGAGCTGTGTGCAAAAACAACGATAACAAGTTATTTGGATTGTTAGTAAAACTTAGCATTCTGTAGGATGAGTGCAGCCTTGTAACTAAGATTTTTTTTAGGTTTTTTTTATCCTGTATCACAGCAAGAATTTATATTATGCCCTAAAACAAATCCAGTGCATATGAAAAGTGCCATGAAATGTGCTTAGAAAAGTCTTGCTGAGGAAGAGACGTGCATATTTATGACACAGACAGCCATGGGCTGTACAAATTAAAGCTTTGCTTATAACTCAAATAATGTTTTTAACAGTATTTTCAGATAAGAAGGATGTGTGTTAAAGTGATCAAAGTATCAAACCTTTAGGCTCATTCAAAATGAGGATTGGCCATGTGAAATGGGATGATTGCTTTGTACTAAAATGCAGCAGAAATATTAGTGAAAATCAAGAGAAATCACTGGAACGTTTCATTACTTTCATCAACTTTGTCGAAAAACCCCAAAACCCCCTACCTCCTCCTCATGATTTAATAATCACATGCACTTGTATAATGTTTGAAAATTCACAGAGATTAGAGCAACAAAGGTAATCCTGCAAATGGTCCTGAGGAGACTGATCACCACTGGATAAACAGGAAACTGGTAATCAGAAAAAAAAAAAAATTAATACTCATTGCTGTGAATCTGGAGGTAGAATAGAGGACTGAAACTTTTCCTTTATGAGTTGTGCCTTTGGTTCAGCTCTGGATCGTGTCAGAAAGCAGATAAACAATTTTGTCTTCCTCAAAGACACTGAGCAGTAAGAGGGAGACTAAAATTTTGAGGAAACTAAAATTGAGGCTATATTTATACAATATTGTAAATGTAGAATGTTAGTGTTTTTCTGGGACACTGTTTCATCTGATTATTCTTTATTCAATTAGTCACCTTATTAGATGACTTTGGTGCTGAATGCTTTTATTGAAATAAACTTTTTCTAGTAGAGATTGCTACTGTGCCAAAGTGCCACTTGGCTGGAAAGTTTGTCTTAAATTCATTAAGGCCTAAAGTAAGACCCCTCATGTTTAAAATACCCACAGAGCCTATATTAGGGTCTGTCCTACACCTGCAAGCTGCATTTAGCTTTCAGCTCTTGCATAGGATGGACATTTGATCTTGGGTCTGTGTTCCTGAACCCACACAGTGTCACAGCATTGCCCATTCTTCAGAACCATAATTGATTTATTAAATAAATGAGAAGTATGGGAACATGGTTTTTTTAGAACTCTGTAGCCACTACTTTTCCTTTTGAAGCTGTGCCTTGAATCTGAGTTCTCTGACTCTGCATTGGGTTTGTGTGGCCAGGTTTTGGTAGGGAGGGGGCTACAGAAGTAGATTCTTTGAGAAGCTGCTGGAAGATTCCCCCAAGTCCGACAGAGGCCATGGCAGGTGACTCCAAGACAGACCCACCACTGGCCAAGGCCAAGCCAATCAGTGCTGGTAGTAATGCCTCTGAGATAACATATTTAAGAAAGTGAAAGGAGCCCACATTGAAGCAGCCTGTTTCTGAAGGAAACTGGACACTGGACAAGGACCCATGCTGGAGTAGGTTGTGATCAATTGTAGCTCATGGGAAGGACTCATGTTAGAGGAGTTCATGGAGGATTGTCTCCCATGGGAGGAAACCCATGATGGAGCAGGGGAAGGACTCTTCTCCCTGAGAAGAGCAATGGCAGAAACAGCATGTGATGATCAGACTGTAATCCCCATTCTCTGTCTCCCTGTGTAGCTGGGAGGGAGGATGTAAAGAGCTGACAATAAAGTTAAACCCAGGAAGGAGGAAGGGGTAAGGGAAAGGTGTTTATTAAGATTGTTCTACTTCTCATTATCCTATTCTTGATTTTGATTGGTAATAAATTCAATTAATTTCCCTAAGTCAAACCTGTTTTGCCCATAATGGTAATTGCTCAGTCATCTCTCCCTGCTCTTATTTCAACTCCTAAGCTTTTTGCAATATTTTCTCTCACCTGTCCAGTTGTGAAGGGGAGTAATAAAGCAGCTTTAGTGGGCACCTGTCATCCTGCTAGGGTCAAACCACCAAAGAATCTAATAATTCTTTTCTAAAGTACAAAAGGCTACATGTGTATAGTGTTCACTTACAGTGAACACATAGTGTTCTCAGTTGATTGTGGTGTCCCAGGATTATCTTCCTATTTACTATATATTTTTACTATTATATTTTATGAACACTGGAAAAATTATAGCTGGGGTTTTTTACATCATATTTTAGCATAGGTTTTGCATAGACCTGCTCTGTTAGAGGTAATTACCAGGAAGAGTTTAGTTCCATTTCTACTCTTTTATTATCAATGAAGAATACAACATTTCCCAATTTTTCCTCATTATTCATTTATTTTATGAATTATAGGAGGTGAACAATTTTCACTGAAATCAGGGTTTGTTTCAGCATAGCTTAAGCTGATTACATATCAGTTTAATATATTCACAAAATGTCTTTGAGAATGTCTATAATGGAAGATACCCTAGTTTAATTTTAAAAATTCATGCCAGTTAAATCCCACAGCTTGAAGTAGTTTGGAAACAGATTCAGCTATATACATGTAACCCCTTTTAGGGCACTTTTATGTCAGCTCCATCAGTTAATTCATTCCAATTAGAAAATATGTTAATCTTCCACAGTTTGCAAGAGATCTGCCTGCAAATACGAGGCTGGAACACATATGACTTGCCTCAGTAAAATAACCCTAGATATTGTGTAAATGCTAGAATAGAACAACAGCTATATCCAACTTGCACGATATATTGTGTTTTATTTCTTACAGGATCTCACACATGTGGAGTAGTAGTGGCAGCTACTCATGTTAAAAACACGCCTGTCGCTAGTGAAAACAGAACCCAGATTAAAGTAGACCTATTTTCTTAAATGGCTGTAGCACTGAAGAATGTATTGTGCCTCCGCTTCTATCAAAGGAACAATTGTCTTACCACTTGTCAAGCCTCATTTAGGTTCCATAGCTAAATAACTATAAGTTAGTTGCACATTGAAAAAAAAAAAAAAAAGGCAAAAAGAAAAATCAATCTTTTAAAGGCATTATATTTTAGATCTTTTTATTTTCAGTAGATTAATTCAAGTTAGAAGTGAACTCTGGTAGTCAGGTTGTCCAAATCCCAGCTAAAAATAGGGTCAATATCCAATTTAGAGATTATATAGATTTAGATAGTAGTACATTATTACACTACTCGATAATTTAGATCTGCCTAACTTTATTTGAACATTTAATTAGCATCCATTTATGCTGATTTTCACTGATGCTTACTTTGGGAAAATTATAAATCTGCCAATTGCAAAATTTCAAGAGAAGAATTATTGAGATGCTTGGAAGCATTTTCTCCAGTTTTCTTCTATGTTTTTCTCCACATAAGTGAAGAAGTATCTGGTCTAGTCACAGCAATCCACCATGTGCTTTCATGCTACACTGTTATAATTTTTTAGAATATATGGTTCTTGAGAAAAGCAAGGAGAAAAGTGCAATACCAATTTCTTCTGTAGTTCCCAACAAATTATGATCTATTCAGGAAAGCAGAATTATCTGCTAAAAATGCATTAATTTTCACATAACCTCAATATGTTTACCAAAATTAATTTAAAATTTATATTAAAGCAATGAATGCATTAAAATTGCTGCCTAACAAATTATCCATGGGCATATTCCAAATAACTCACTTCTGTACTTACTCTCAGGAAAGCTTAGCTTGATCAAAATTCTCAGCTTATGACAAATAGTTTTCACCTTATCCACAGCATCCTTTAGAAAAAATTCAGGTCATCAATGACAGGTGATTTGTGATTGTGGATCTACACAATGCACAACTGCATTATGACAAACATCAATCAATAATGTCAGTCACATACTCTCATTGTCCAAAAAACCAGTCATATAATCAAATGAATGTGTATATTTAAATGCAGTTGCTATAATGAAAATATTAACCTAAGAAGGGATAATTTAGCTTTGAGCTTCCTGGAAAGCTGCAAGCTCTTCAGATCCTCACACTAAAATGCCTTACTTAAATTCAGTTAGTTTGTTTGGGATTGTTTTTTCCAGGCATGGGGTTTTTCCTTGGGAAAGAATTTGAAAAATAGAAGCTATATTTACAGAACATACCAACAATAAGATTTTTTATGAATAGATGGGTGTTCAGCTACTTCTTTACTGGGAAAATATTTATTTCTTCTAATATAGAACTTAAGTTCATTTCTATTAGAAAAAATTGGCAAGAAATTGGCAAAGTTTTTTACTGGAATGAAATTGAGGGATATCCACCAATTTCATCAGTAAAAAATCAAATCCTCTATAAAAACATACAGATAAAATTCAAAAATTGAAGAAAAATATTTTTAATAGGTTTGGACCTGAATTTCTGATTCCTGACCATGTCTATGAAAGCAAACAAGTAAGGGGTTTTTTTAACCCCCACTTTGCGCTTGTTTATCTGGCTACCAAAGGAGCAATGCTCCTCCTGGAAATTAATCATGAACTGTTATTCCCAATACAAATGGTTTGAGACAGCCAATACAAATGCACTTCTTTCTCGAAGTTCAAATCAGTATGGAAATGTTGCTAAGCCCACCTACATAGAATCCAGTGTTTCATAATGTTACTATACATCCTGAAAAGTCTGAAATACACGTACAAAGACCTAATTTTGTCATCCTTTGAAAAAGCAGAAAAATATTGCTGAGAACAAAATCAGCATAACCTATGCATGAGGAATTAGGGGAGAAAAAACATTGGTCAAACACTTGTTAAAAAATCGGTCCTTTCTGTCATAAAATAACTTTTCTCCTGCTAATATATTTCTTTGTTACAAAGGTCATTGCTTGTTTGAATAAGGGGAAATAAGCTGTGAGAAACAGCTTATATAATGCAAATAAGAGAAATTTGGCAGAGGCGTTCATGTTAATAAGCAAAGTACAACTCTGACTACAGAGCTGCTTGTTGAAAAGCTTTCTAAATCTATGACCATCATGTGGCTAAGGGTAACGGAGACTGGGTATGCTAGAAAACTGCCAAATGTATGTACTTGATAATGCCTAGGTTTTACATAACCTTTTTTCTTTTCTCTGGCAAGTGCTTTGCACAGCAACAGAGATATTCCTTTGTTTTGCAGATGGGAAAACTGCTCAAAGGCAGTCAAAGGCCCTATCTGAGGACAGAACCAAAGTCCAGGGTCCCCAGTATACTTCACTGACTCTACAGCACTGCAGTTTACAAATCTATTTATTATTATTTCTTCTTTGAGCAGCTTTCCCCCCACCTTAGACATGGAGCCCAAAAAGCACCTACAGCAAACCTAAATTAACCAATGAGATGTTTAACTTCACACTGACATGAAGCATATAGATAACATTTTCAGTGATCAAGATCAAAGTCTTTTCCCAATGATATCAATGAACTCTATTATCATAAAAACTAAGGTGTTCTGTAATGAATCATCCTTTCAGGTTTCATACACACCTTTGTTAGACATTTATACATCTCAGCCATGATAGGATCTATGAATAACCCATATTAATATAGTTGTCCTCACAATGCTCCTTTAGGGTTGGCAATGATTATTGCTCACAATTTTTGAGTGGAACCACAAAGTCTATGATACGAGGCTTGGCTGCATTTCTAAAATCATCATTCCTGGTGAGGATGTAGCCATAAATCCGCTGCATTTCTGAGTAAGATCTAGGCATTGGCCTTATGAATCTGACTTTTCCCTGGCAGGTTTAAGAAAGAATCCCAGTCTTTTCCATAATCTTTTAATGAAAGTACAGTCCTGGGAGATGTGAAGTAGGAAAAATTCAAGCCAAAGAGAGCCTGCGACGTAGGTGCCCACCTCCCACCATTAGTAATTTTGTACTAAAGATTAATGGACAGGAAAAAAGAAGTAAGAGAACACTATCACATTTTTTTCAGCAGTAGTGAAACAATTTCTGTTTCTTAAACTGAAAAAGTGCTGTTAGAGCATTGAAATATTCACATTTGCCCTACAAGCAGTTTCAGTTGAAATTGTTTAAAGTCACACAAATATATGGCAACACATATGATCAGCCTGTTGAATCAAGAGTCCTGACCAGTGCACATTTCCCTTATTATGCAGTGCTTCTAGTAAAGTCAATACACTTAATTATATGCTACACACTTAGCATGAATAATTATTTTGCTGAATCAGGAACTAGATGCCTGAAGACTCAGTGAGTCTATGAAGTGCAAAAACACTCAGGTAGCATAAACGATGTGTATCACACAGGCACTAGCATATGTTTGGCTTTTAATTGCTACTACAGTTCTCAGCAAGGCTACCAGCACACTATTTCTTGAAAAATAGGAAGCTTACAGAAAGGAAAAGCTACTGTATGAAAACTTCTTTTGCTTTTCTCTAGTAGTAGATTCCCACTGCTCAGTTTTTCAAGATTAATAAAGATACTGGTAGGAACTAGCAGCAACAGAAATTATCTCCAACAAAGACAATATGTGCTTTATAAGTTGGGGGAAATTGCACTTTAAGTTTTCATTTTAGTAACGCTATCAATTTTTGCTAAGAAAATGGTAAACATTGGTCTTTGCTGAAGGTCTCTTTATGCTGAAAATTACTCTGTAGTCTGTTTATGCAGTAGAAATGTGTGGTTTGGGGAGGGATAGAGGAATAACAAGAAGTAGAAGGAAATACGGAGAAATATACATTGTCACTTGGATGTCTCCACCACAGCATAGTGTGATGAGCTGAAGAGAAGGAACTGATAATTAAATCATTGAAAATTACTACAGAGAAAACAGAGGAAAGAAAGGAAGGAGAGAAAAGGGGAGAGACAGGAACAGTTAATGCCTAATCCTGTTCATAAACCATTATACAGATTAGTTGCATTCAATGAAATTTTTCACAAAGTTGTATGCAGAGGTACTACTATGCTCAGTCTGAGCAATATATATAGACTCAAAAAGTAGTGTAAACAATGAAGATGTCAGGGGAAGGCTAAATTCTCTCACACAGAAACAGAACTAAATGCCACTTTAGATTTCTTATAATAAATCTTCCCATCATAAGCCTCTAGTTGATCCTACAGACAGGAGCAGAAATGCTTGATGCCATGTCTACATCTCTGTACCAATGTTTCAGGCACTTTTGTGGCCTCCTGTGGCACACTCCAACAGGTTCATGTCTTTGTTGTGCTGGGGGTCCAGAGCTGGAGGCAGTACTCCAGGTGAGAGTACTGAGTACTCATGAGAGTGGAGTAGAGGGGAAGAACCATCTTTCTTGACCTGCTGGTGATGCTTCTTTTGATGCAGCACAAGGTGCAGTCCTAACTTATAGAGGCAAATCTGTAGAGTGAAACAGTGGGTGGTGAGCACACCTTTCGGAGTTCCATAATCTGCTCTGGTGATAAAATTCACATTTGTGGCTAGAAAGCTTCAAATACATTTACTGAAGGTATATTCTGGTTAAATTTAATAGAAAACAGGTTTTATGTAATCTAGGACAGTTTCATGATACAAACAAATACTGTAGATGGGAACAACCAGGAGGCACATTCCAAGGGTGCATTACTGATCTAATCTAAGACTTTAATGTAGGCTTACCCTAAAATGAACAGAAATGAAAATTAGGGCCTGTGAGAGATGCCCATAGGCCACTTTCTAAAATGGCAGCTGAAGCATAGCTAGGACACAATGGAAAATCTCAAAGGGTGTTACACGATGTGGTCAGGTACTCTCCAAATTCTTCTGCAGATTTTAGATGCTCTGGGTGTCTCATTATAGGTGTCTGCCTATAAGCCATAGCATCTAAACTTCTGCTACAGACAGTGGAGATCTAGTGACTGCTGTTAATGCAGACTGCTGAGCTCCTCAGCCCACCTCAACACAGACACTCAGATTTGGTGAGATCTTCAGCTCTCCAGACATCACTGGCTATTTAAAGGAGCCTCAGTTCATTCGTCCAGATGAGGGTGTCTGGTACTATTTTAAGTGTGTAGCCTCAAACATCCACATGGATCTCCGGTGGGTACTGATGGTTAGGTGCATATTAAACATGTACTGCATCCCTGCTGTCATGGGTGGAAGTGGCTGAATGACTACACAGTAGGAGAAAGGCAGCAATTGCCATTGCACTGATTTCTTTAAGAAATGTTTCTTTAAGTCACTTCAAAATTCCCAATATCCCCTCAAGTCTGAAAATGCAGTGTTTAAGGGCCAAGCTCCTTAGAAATCACTTCATCCCAATTGCAAAGATGAATTTCATTTTGCAATGGGAAAATGCTGCAATTCTTGGTGCAAGAATGACATAATACTAAAGCTCAATCTCACTATGAAAATGATAAATCATTCTGGTACTGTCATACCCTCAGTCCAGCTAATTTTGGACATATTCCAAGTTGCATGTATAAGACAGTTTTTTTTCCAGTGCTCATAGAAGATATAAATAATATGTTCTGGCACATATATTGAAGTAATATTAACAGAAAGGTAACTTCAGGAAGTTACCTTTGGATAATAAAGAGTCACTTTCTTACAGAGAATAGATATTGCATAAACAGAGTTGGATGAGTTCAAAAGCATATGAGAGTGTCTTCTGGGAACCACATGACTGGCATTTTGCAATTTCTATAGGAGATTATAAAACAGATTGGCAAAGACGTAGTGAATGCTTCACTGTATTTCCTATTTTTCCCTTTTTCAGCAATGTATATATGGTGAAGATTCCCTCCCTCCACTAGGCTGGCATGCCTTTTTTTAACCAAACTGTTTAGAATTCTGTATTGTACAACTTCTTTGTACAATTAGTTTCTTTGAGTTCCTTTCTATTTTTGAGCAATAGAACTATTTTGTTGCCTAGAACCAGATAAAAAAAATTGAGAGTTTTTCACCTTTCCAGGCTTTTACCTAGCTTTCATTGCCTTTTCTGGTTTTCAGGTCTCCTTTCCTGTTTGTCAGTCTTTAGTCTTCTCTCATGGTTTCTCTGGTACTTCTTACCAGATTGAATTTCTTAGCAGACTGAACTGCTCCTTATAGCAGTTCAATTTTCTTTTCTGAAGAGTTATAGGCTCTTTCAGCACCAAATCAAACAACTTCTTACCTAGCTCCTGACAAACTTTCCTATTGTGTAACCATTTATTTAACCTTCATACCTTACTCTAGGCCTCATATCCTCTATTTACATCTATTCATATCTTTCATCCTTTGAAACCCATATCTTCCCCTTCAGGCATCCATCATTGTTCATGGATATTATGGATTTGTCTTTCTCTGCCAGTCTGTTCTCAGAAGACAGGCTCAGTTTCCTTTTCTCTTCTTTGCCAAGAGCTTATCTTTTCTGCTTCCCCTTTGCCAGACTTAGCTTCAGAGTTCTACTTACTATTGCCAATATTTTTTTTTTCATTGCCTAACACACGAATTCCCTTAGGAACATGACTAATTTTCCCTTTTCTCTCTCATCTCTTTCTATCTCTCCCTTTCTCTCTTTCTATCTATTTGAAAGTCATCACTGTCTAATCTGCCCATTCTTCTACCAATAGCTTTTTTTTAATCTGTTCCTTGGGACCTTTTGGTTACCACAGTTCAAACCACTTCCAGTAGGAGTAAAGAAAATTATTTATTTATTTATTTTTAATCCATTTTCTCTGGTTCTTTGCAAGTTTTATTATGACATATTCTATCATATGTCTCTTCTATGCTAGCAACTTGCTCATCTATTTTGTTTTCTATAGGAAATACATATCTTAAGAATCAAATTCTTGAAATGCTGAAAATCTCAGTTCAAGTAATTTAATAGTGATGACACCAATGAAGATGATTTACTTATCTCCTTTCATATGGAGACCCAAAGTATGTTGAAACTATGTGTATCATATAATATCTAGCTGCACAAGAAAATGATTGCCTTTATTTTTAACAAACTGAGAGAATAAGGTGTCTCATTTGCTCTGTGAAGTCACAAAACCACCCCAAAAAACTGCTTCAGTGGGCTTTTGTATCTTGTTCATAATAGAAAGCACTTTCACAATCACTTGTTTGAATTGTGACATAGACTGTAATACAGACTCCTGTTATTAGTATTTTTGTTAACTGCCAAATATATGTGCATTGTTTATAAACTCACCTATGTTCTCATCTCTGTTCTTTCTCCCTGTCTTCTCAAAGAAGAAGCCACAACTTCAAAAACCTGGAAAAGGTTATATCAAATGTAGGAGAAGGAAGGTATTTACAAATAAGCATTCTCAAAAGAGAGATTTTCCAGTCAAAATACAAAAGGGAAAATTCTACATTCTTTCATTAAACAAACCCACACCAAAAGTATTACTTCATTCAGTCAGGAAACACAAAAAGTCATCTCAAAACCTTCCAATAAATGTAATTTTGAATATCAAGGAAATAAATGGACTGAAAGATACCAAAGTAATCTGTGAATAGAGTCCAATTTTAGCTGGAGAAATAAAAGGATTGGATTTGTCTAATGAAAAATAGATGTCTTCAATATTAATATCTTCCAGTCCTTCTCCTAGACCAATATAACTCTGCTGTACTTTTCCCCTCATCTAAATTTAACAATCCTGAAAAATTTGGCTATTATGTTTTTCTTTCCTGCTTCTCCCTCTTTTCCCCTGTATCTCTGTAGGGTTGTCTGGAGCATTTTTTACCATTACATCCCAATTTAGTTGCAATATCATCACTCTAATAATACGATCTTGAGCATGTTCCTGGCATGCTTTCATTGATGCCTGTTGGGTTTTTTTATATGATTATGATCTGCCATTTCAAAGCTAAATGTAACTCAACAAAAGTGCTGATGAGTTACCAGAATCTTCTTTCATCCTCATCCTGTTTTCAGATCTACATCTGCTGCCAGCAGTTCTTCTGTCTTACAACTTTCACTCGTTCTTTGTTATCTGCTTGAAAAAGTGCTTCCAGTGGGGAACTAGAAAGCTGTTCTTTTCTACCTGGCTGAAATACAGTGAGAGCATTTCATTACAGAACAGTCATAATGTTTGACAAGATGTGCAAATTTTTATAATATATACAAAATTATCTGTTTTAAATATGTAAAACCCAAACTTCATTATGTAAAATTAACAACCTAGGAGAAGACTAAATTGGTAGGGGAGCTAAATATTTGTTTCACAGAAAATGGAATAAAATATTGTGGGCATCGAACTCCTAACGTCTTTTAACCTTCCAAACATTTGTACTAAATCATTTGGGAAAGAATTGCAAGGATATAGTTTCTTATCTCTGACTTTTAGAAAGGGGACCAAGAAAGTAGTTTTATCTCTTACACATAAAAGCACTTCCCACCCCTCTTTTTTTTTTTTTTTTGACTGGTCTTTAAAATTTTTCAATATTTTTTCTTTTAAGAGTTTTTTTTCTTACCCCTTATCAGTTCTTGTTTTTCTATTTTGCCATTTCAAGAAAAAAATCATATAGCATAAAGGACAGTATTTTAGAAATAAATGACTTAGAAAACAGGTATTTGGGGAAACTAAGCAGCTCATGGTGATGAGATCTTACTTTAATATGACATCTGGATAAGCAGCTGTGATCCTTGGATGCATAAATAAAAAAATACTGAGTAGAAAGAGAAAGCTGATCTACAGCACTAGTAGTAGTACACACACAAACCCCCTAAAAATCAGAAGGGCATTTAAATCGTAAAGAAAATAACTCTTTATCTGACTCAGTACTCAGGAGATTATATTGAGATGAGTTCCCTTTACAGAAACAGACTCTAGGTCTGCCTGACCTGTTCTAAGATAGCATCTTAGCTAGATTAATTACTAGAATATTATGTGATTCTAGTGTCCACACTACAAAGAAAGAAAAAAAAAAAAAAAAAGAAGCTGAAAGTGAAAATTAGGGCTTAGACAAAAATTTGTTGTGTCAGAAAAACATTTTTTAATCAGTTATTAAAGGAGTTTGATTCAATTAAATTACCTAAAAAAGACAAAAAGGCAGATTTGATCACTGTCAGCAGAGCTGTGACATTACTGTAGTAAGTGCTGACAATCTATTGGGACACAAATAGATTCCGAGAGACATAGGGCAAATGTTGATTTTATGATTCTGCCTATATTAGGATATTATACAGTACACTGATTTTGGATCATCTCAAAAGAAGGAGCCCACAGAAAACCATTTTACAGCACTGATAACAATACTGGTTAAAGTATGATGGCACAGAGATTAGTATCTGCTAGCAACCAGAGAAAAGTCCAGGGATCTTTGTTGTTATGAGTAACATCATGGAATAACATAGGTTGTAAAATACCCTTTAAGATCATCAAGTCCAACTGTTAACCCAGCACTGCCAAATCTACTACTAAACCATGTCTCCAAGTGCTACATCCACATCTTTTAAATAGCTGCAGGGATGGTGACTCAACCACTCCCCTGAGGAGCCTGCTCCAATGCTTGATACCCCTTTCAATGAAGAAATTTTTCCCCTGGCACAACTTGAGGCTGCTTCCTCTTATCCTATTGCTTGTTAGTTACATCAAAGAAGATTTCAGTCAGTAAAGGCACAATGTAGAAGTGTAAAAAGATCTAGTGACTGAAAGTGGGATCCACTAGGTAACCACTACAAAGGCAAATAGCCACTAAAATAATTTACCTAGGAATAATTTACCTTGATGACTTGACGCTTTGGATTCAATATTCTTTTAAAGAGCAATCTCTAGATCAGCCATGAAATACTAATTTAATATAAGCATCACTGAAGAAATTTTATGGTCAGGATACATGTTAGTTAACCATCAATGAGCATAAAGGTCTCTTGGATTATCTGAATCTATGAAAAGGTTAAAAAAACCCTACTGATACAGACCAGCAGAACTATGGAAAATTATTTTTCATTAAAAGATATATTATTAAAATTTCCTGAAATATCACTGATACTGTACTGCTAGTAGTAAGGTGGCCTCAGAAAGTGATCTGCTTTACCTTTCATCCAATTTTGAGAAACAATGCACAGACTAAAGATATAACACAAGTTCCCCTGGCCATGCTGAAAGCAGTTATTTCAGACCCACTGGAAACCCTTCCATTCCTGAAGCCTGCTAATATTTCTGCCAGCTTCAAGAGGCCTCTCATAGTGTGAGATTCTGCAGCTCTGAGGCACTGTTTAAATGATTTGTTCAGACTCACTTCTAGCCAGTTTTTGAACAATAGTGATCAATCACAATTGAGTTCCTGGTACCATGTCACAGCAAACTGATTAAACTCTCCCTAAAGAAATCACAGCTGTTATTGGGCCTAACAATATCACCAAGACTTTAAATTACCAAGGAGATTATATTTGTGTCTCAGAGAAAACATTTTAATTTGAAAGCTCAGCAAAGGATAAAAAATTTGTTCCAACAATGTCTAGTGATCTTTGTAGATATTTAAGAACAGAACATTTGCTTTCAGAACTGTAGTGCAAGAAAAAAATTATTCTTTGTTATGATACTGGCTTGTAAGATGTTCCTGTGCCTTTACTGTTTAACTGCTCACGAACAAATAATCCTTGTTTTGCATGCAGCAAGGACAAAGATAACATTGGTTTCCTTAGCCAATCCAGAGCTGCTGCTGAATGGCTGCAAGGACCCACTGCAGTGATGACTCAAGTTGATAGCAGACATCCTAGCCTGGACAAATCCCACTGATTGCTAAGGGAGAGGCTCTTAGAAAAGTAATTACCATTGCATAACCTATGATCCAAAAATTCTGGCTTTACCTCATCTGTAAATTCAAAATACTTTATTATGGGAAGTAATGACTAAATTTAAGCCCAGAAATGTTTTACACAGAAGTACTGAAAGTCATAGCCAACACATATGCTTAGGGATTACATGCAATGTAACTACATCCTTTAAGTGTCTCATAAAATTAACTGCATTAACGTATACTGAGTTCAGATTTCATAATACTGCTCTGTTGCTCAAAATAAAATTTAATGGATCAAGCAAGAAAAATGCCTATGATGTCCAAGCAAAAAAGAAGCAAATGATATTAGCTATATTTATTTCAAAACGAACAAACAAACCCCACAAAAAAAACCCAAAAACAAAACTCAAAAAAACCCAACCACGCACACACACACAAACAAATCCCCTAAAAATCAGAAGAATATGTACATTGTAAAGAAAATAACTATCTAGCTGACTTAGTAGTCAGGAGATTATATTGAGATGAGTTGCCTCTACAGAAACAGACTCTAGGTCTGCCTGACCTGTGCTAAGATAGCATCTTGGACAACGAAGCAGAGTAGGCCTCCAGCAACATCTAACAAATGTGTGTAATTTAGAGCATAATTTAACACATAATTTGACGCAGCTTTTCCCTACATTCACAAGATGCTCTCATTTCGCTCAGGGCAAAGGAGCAATGGCAAGGAGTATGCTGGTGCCATCTTTGCATCATATGTCACTACTTGCCCATGAATAGATGCCTTGATTCCCTTTTCCAGAGAGCTTGCCTGACCATTTTTGTTTTTTAAGCAGTCACAAGCACAAAGGAAAGGAAGACACAGGCTAGGCAAAACTCTGAGGCATGATGAACAAACTCTGATTGGAATCTGCCTGCCAGCTGAGCAAAGCTGCAATTTCCCAAAACATCTGCCTCTTACACCCCCTATTACATAGAACCAGGTCAGACAGAAAGATTTGATAGATCAGGCTTGCAAACACAATATTCAGACTCATCAAAACTATTAAAAAAAATGAATTCAACAAACCATGTAGCTACACACAGGAGAAGAACATTTTCATTTCATTTGAATTTTGTGGAGCTTTTGAAATTTCAGTGTATTTTAAGCAGATGCAGAAGTGGTTCAACTTCAGCCTGATTTCTTCAGAGATGAGGATTTTGGTTTCTTGACAGCTCAGATTCCAAGTATGTCTAAAGATAAGTGAGACTAAGAATGCTTTAAGAGCCCGAGCTCTCATGTCAGGTCTCCTTTTCTCTCCCCATGCCTGTTGCACTCCCCCTACCCACAGCATTCAGGGTGCAGGCCAGTGGCTCCTCATTCAGGCCATATCTCTAAGCCAGGAGTTTCAGATGGGAACACAACAAAAAATACAGAAAATGTGTGTTCTCTTTGTGCGTGGTGAGGTCCAAACCAATTATGTTTCTGTTGTTCACACTCAGAGCTTTGAACCTGACTGTTATTTCTTATTCTATATTGGCCACATCTGAAGCTTTAGCTGTATTTGCTGATGCTTGCTGTGATCCATCTCAGGTTCACTGACCATCCAGAGCAGGCAGAGGGGTACATGTGCACTATTAAATAAAAGCAGGATGGGGGTTGAACCTGAGACATAGATCCTTGCTCTGAATTTTCAGATTGTTCATTGTTTTTTTCAAATGCCTCTCCAAGACACATCTGCCAACAAAAGATTTCAGTAACATGGACACCAACAGTCCTGAACCACAGGGTGTGATTTCTACTCCTGTTTTAACCTATATTATAGACATGGTGGTCACTGTACACCACAGTTCCAGCCTCATCCTTTGCAAACTATTTCTTTATGATGAAACCACAGCAGAAAGGTGTGACTCACATGCATATGCACCATCCTAGTATGGAGTCAGGGCAGGCCCAGAACATGCACAGAGACCTGGGAACTGGGATGTGCTCTTAGGCTCTGCTGTATAAGCATCGCTTTACGGAAATAAGTTTTTTTAGAATGAGAGGTGAGTATTGACTTATTTGTACAGTAGGAAAAAGGAAAACAACTATCCTTCCTTTAAACATCTGGAAAATTAGGTTGATCTTTGTAAAACTTGTCCTTAAAATTAGGTCAATATAGTGTTTCTTCACAGAAAAAAAAAAACCCACAGAATTATCTTGTTCTTGATTTTCATTTGAAATGTTCTTCAATTCTTCTCTTCCCATATGGGAAAATGATTTATTTTATGTTTATGTTTTACATTCCAATAATGCATTATTATTAATATATTATAATATCTAAAAATGATACAAGACATCAAGCCTATGTTTTTGTCAGAAACAGGTTTTCTTTTTCATTCTTCACTTTAGGGACAAGGATATAAGAAACAGACAAACCTTAAGTTCCATTATGGCTCTGAGGATGGTTTTATAGTGTAATGCTTTGAGGTGTGTGGCAGAGAAGAACAGAAAAACATGAAAATCAGTGGCTGGCATTCACAGCAATCACAACATCCTATGATTCAACTTTACCTTTTTTTAACTGGTTGTTTGGGGAATGGCATGGGAGAATGTCAGTGTATGTTTTTGATTTTTTTGTCTTATAACCTCAGTTTCTGGAATCAAGTGATTATAGCAGATGCTAGATTTTAATTTCTCATTAGGCAAACTCACAGCTTTCACAGCTGAGGGAGATCTTAAAGACATGAATTAACTGTTAGAATCAGTCAAAAAGCCACCCTAAGTGTTGTGATTTTCTCAGGTTGGAGTCAAAATTTCTGAATGTTTCCACTGGAATACAATACAATAAGATGACACAAACTTGGCCAAGTTGCCATATGAGAGCATCATGCTGTAAAAGACTACAGATTGAAACCCAGATCCTGTATGAGATAGAAATAATCAGAGAAAGGGGCTATGCTCACTGTGGAGTGTATGCACATGTTCCCAAATCAAAAACAACGTGCTGCTCACAGCGATTTAGAACTCAGAGCTTGGTAAGCAAAAGGGAAGAATAACAATATAGGAGCAAGATCTGTTTGCGGCTAAATGTGATTCACATATTCATTACCTACAAAACTGTATTTCTGCAAGTTGTTCTCCTAAGGCATATTGAAGATACACCCTTTTCCCTTTTTTGTGCTATACTTACAAGATACCTACAAGAAACACAAGCTTCTATGTAATAAAAAAAATCCCAGAAACAGTTTTAATTTTCAGACAAGCACATGGACTGGTCAGACTGTTAATCTTCAACACCAGTGGGCTACACACCAGTGTCCTTCCTAAAATGCACCTACCCCTCCTCTGCTTTTCATACCACTTTGCATTGCGAACTTTCTTCAGTTTTCATGTAAAAAAGTCCAACCAAATTCCTTAGGAACTGCAAAAAACTCTCACAAGTTTTCACTAACTACACACAGGCACACAAGTGCAGAAATTAAAATTACTGTATTCATTATCTTCTCCTTTCCACTCAGCTTTGAAATGCGGACACCTCTGGTAGGGACTATAGCAGCTGTTCAACACAAACAGGAGTGTTGCCACTGTGCTACTCCTGCTACAGTGCTTTATCTTTCATCTCCTTAAGAGGAATATAACTGCCCAAGTGGAGAATAAAAAAAATTTCCAAACAGTAAAGCAGACAGACCCTAGTAGGTAGAATGTACATTCAGTGAAATATATGGAGGTAGCAAAAATATCTTTAAAATTATTTGGAAAACAGTCATCAACCCTTTAGAGCATGAAAAGTTTACAAGGTATTACTGTAAGAGCTGATTTAGAATACTTTTTTTCCTATGGAAAGGGTATATCTACTCTAAAACACCCAATTAATTGTGCATACAATTTATTTGATCTATTTTTTATTCTAGTTTTTCTCACAATGTCTGGCCAAACCAGATAGATTGCAAGTACATTGTAAAGAACTTATTTTCAACAAAGTCAGCCTTTGTTGGAGGGCTATTTTCTACTAATACAGTTTTTGTAAGAATTCATGCCAAAATATTTTTTAGTGAGATAGAGCTCAGGAAGATTGCAACTTGAAATCTGCAATTATTAAAAAGAAGAAATAAAGGAGATAAAAAATTAGCCTTACTTATACTTAATTGCCTTGATGAAAACGTACTTACATCTCTGCACTGCTCCCCTGAAACCCCACCTGCAGTGCTGCATCCAGCTCTGGGGTCCTCAGCACAAGAAGGACATGGACCTATTGGAGCAGGTCCAAAGGAGGCCAAAAAGATGATCTGAGGGTTAGAGCACCTCTCCTATGAAAACAGGCTGAGGGAACTGGGGTTGTTCAACCGAGAGAAGAGAAGGCTCTGGGAAGACCTTATTGTGTCCTTCCAGTACCTAAAGGTGTCTTATAATAAAGTGCAGGAGTGACTTTATTACATGAGCTGATAGTCATAGGTCAAGACAGAAACAATTTTTAATTAAAAGAGGAGATTTAGAATAGATTATAGAAAGAAATTCTTTATTCAGAGGGTGGTGAGGCACTGGAAATGTTGCCCAGAGAATCTAGGGACCCTCCATCCCTGGAAGTGTTCAAGACAGGGTTGGATGGAGCTCGGAGCAACCTGGTCTAGTGGGTGGCATCTCTGTCCATGTCAGGGGAGCTGGAACTTCAATGCCACTTCCAACCCAAGCCTTTCTATGATTCTATGTTCCTATAAATCACTGCCGTTATTCCCATTTACATCTGGATATTTTATAAAGAAATAGCACAATTCAACATACAAACCCATTCTTATAAATAAGGAAGCAAAATGACATTCACAGATGAAACCCAGTTTGTGATGAACCACAATTAGGATTTACAATAAGTGTTACTTCATTCTTTTTTCACCTTCCTTTGGCAACGTAATTGCTCAAAATGACCTTTAGCGAGAAGTTGAAGAATCTTATACTCCTTATTTCAGACAAACTATTTTTTATTGTTAAATATCAACAGAAAAATTATTGCTGCTACTCAACCTGAACATTCAAAGTAAAGGGAATGCAAAGGGAATTTCTGAGAGTGTAGTTAATTATTGCTATTCGGTGTACTGCCAGGGACCATGAAAGCCAGGCTATGTGACTGCTAATGGAGTATTCAGGGACTCTGATCTTGGTACAAGGCAAGTCATGGTGCTGGTGACCTTCGTCAGTGGATCATGACAGTGACACACTGGAGCTGCTCCATAACTGCAACGTGTATCTGTTAGATGATTGGTGCTTTGATAGCCGTAGCTTTTGAGGGAAAAGCAGGACCTGTTCTGACCTCAAGAAAAGAACATGTAGCAGAGGAAAAGGGTTCATGGTGTGCTAATAAGAGAAGGTTATGACATTTTTAAATTGAAGGAGAAAGCAAATTAGGTTGAAACTAAATCACATAAATCTATGTCTGCATGAGCATAGGTATATATGTGTTATAAATTTTTGTATTTACTTGTAAACACAAAAGAAATGGGGTTTTATTTCTTTTAGCTACACAGACCTATAGAGTTGGAATTTTAGTAAAGGAGAAGGAAACAGCCAAATCTACTTCTGAACTTCAAACAATTAAAATTGAATAAGGATGCAGTTCTTGACTCCGACTGTTACCTTAAGTGGTTTTCAAAATGAAATTTACTTAGCAGGCATAAGACCCCTGTAAAAATTGTGCAGATATGACTGATATTTTAGAAACCAGAGAAATAACATTCATTTTTATAATCCAAACAGACCACAGGGTTTTTGTTACTGTTCTTGTGCTTTCTGTATGCACAAATATAAGAAGGTCAACAACTTATTATTTTCTTTGAAGAACACATACAGAAAAGATACCAGAACAGAGATAAACTCTTGAAATTGCATCTACCACAGATGCATTTGCTAGCTCTATTACAGAGGCAGAAGCATACAGGGGAGGAAAAATCCACAAAATTATTAAGACAGTGGCCTCAAAGAGAAGACTTGAATTTCGTTATTGCCATTATAGCAGTCTTATTGAACACGTTCATGTAGCTAAATGCCAAAAGAAACAGGTTTTAATATCCAACTTTCAGGTAACAAATTTGGAACCTAATTATGAAACCTGTAGAAGTTTTGATGATGAACAGATAGCTGTTAACTATTCCCTTCAGAATTCTCAGGATACAGCTCTTAAATTCTGGTGGTTGAAGATAGATGGTGCCTTTACTTGGTGAGAACTGCTTATCTCTGTTCATCCTTTTCAGATACAAACCTTACACTTAAATTGGGTAGCTAAGACACAAAATCACTTTCTCCTGAAATACAAGACAGATACTGATACCACTTTCTCCTCTAGTACATCTCACTTTGTGACAAGAAAAATGATGTGAAAATTTCAGTTGAGAAGACTTAAAAACCATGTCTGTAAATTGGACCAAACCCTAAAATTTTGGTTTCATGAAATCCCAAATTATTAGATAATCTGAGAGAAGTGGCTCTCAATTTTTTTTGTGCTAAATTTATTCTGTTTTGCTTAATTACCTATCAAATGGAAATGTCGTTTTATTTGGGTTCTTCAAATGTCAGATTATTTCCTTGCCATTACTTAGTTTGGAAATGAATACACATACTTTGTTATACTCCACTCGTCTTTAATGTAAAGCCTTATCTAATGGATATGCTCTGGGAATATCAAGGTGTTTCAACACTCCAAACAGGGTAGGCAGATAGTCACCCAACCTAAACACACTCAGCTTTCATCCTAAGCTACTTAGATAAAAAATAACACAAAAATATTGCAATCACGATTCTGAAGTGCTCAAAAGTACAGTTTCACTGAAAAGTATGCAGTCCAACTTTTGTGACCCAGTCATAGTCTATTTGTCCCCCACAGTGACTATTATTTTCTGGATTTTTTTGTACAAGTGAATCAGGTAGTTCCCTTGGAAAGTAAAATGGGTAAGTTCTCTAAAGACCTGTAGCCAACAAAAAAATTAATGGTTCAGCCAACACTTCTTAGCACAGAGATTGAGTTAGCTGTCTGGTACGCATTAGAAAGACATTACAGATGAAGTCAAAGTGAATCAACCTCTGTTCATCATTGCCACACCTATGAAAAAAATAAATCTACTTCACATGTCATTAAACAGATTAGTGAGGGTAAGTTATTTCATCAAAATACACATAATTAAATGTATTTAACTTCGGGTAAAGTGGGGGATGCTACTGGAGTAACTAAAAAAAAATTGACTTTAAAATGATAAGGAAAGCAATCATAACAGAATTGCATTTGTGGACCAACACACACACACTCTTAAACCATAATAGTAATACAAATGGAGTTGAAGGAAGTAAATTCACGACATCTAAAAGAATGAAAAAAATCATCACACATTTAGTAGATCATAAAAATGAAACTCAAAAAGCATTTTACAGGAATTTCCAGGAGTAATCACTTTCCTCCAAATGGAGTGATACTGGATTCCACGCACAGATAAAACCTGTGCTTGGCATAATAGAAAATTCAGGCATCTCTCCGTGGAACATGCCATACCTATAAGGTGTTCTGTGCTGGTTTTGACTGGGATAGAGTTAATTTCCTTCACAGTAGCCGGTATGGGGCTGTGTTTTATGATGGAAACAGGGCTGATATCACAAGTCTGCTTTTGTCACTGCTGAGCAGTATTTGCACGAAGTCAAGGCCTTTTCTGCCTCTCACCCCACCCCAACAGACAGTGGGTTGGGGGTGCACAAGCAGCTGGGAGGGGACATAGCCTGGACAGCTGACCCTAACTGGCCAAAGGAATATCCTGTATTATACAGCATCATGCTCAGCACATAAAGCTGGGGTAGGAAGAGGGGGAATGTTTGGAGGGATGACATTTGTCTTCCTGAGTCACTGTTAACACATGAGGGAGCCCTGCTATCCTGGGGATGGCTGAACACCTACCTGCTCGTGGGAAGTGGTGAATGAATTCTGTTGGGGAGGATGAAAGTTTGGTAAGAAAGTTTCACAGGTATGTAGGCTTGGCAGAAAGATCTCTGAATGTAGAAACTGAGGATGAGGTAGAAATGAAAGCAAGTTTTGATATAGAATAAAAGATGTTTTGCTGAAACAGTGATTGCTGAGTAACTGAGAAGGCAAAGGTTGGAGATGAGCTGGAAGGAGATTTTTAGGAGTAGGACAAAGGTATGTGACTACTAACAAAGACATGTTTTTCACCAAGTAAATAAGTCTCAAGAAGAGCATAAGTAAATAGAAAACATGTCTTTACCAAAAAGAGAGATATGGCAGGCAAACAAGAAATGTTGATGTAGCAAGAAGAAGAAAGGTCTGAGAATTTTCCATTGTAAGCTTAAATTGTAACTTACTTACTCTCGTGATTGGATAATAATGACTATAATATGGTGATGGTAGCAGCTATGATAGGCTATAGGCAAAGGTAAAGGTATTGTGTATGGTGTTTATTGGTTGTTATGTGTTAAGATACTCTGCAAAGAAAAGTATAAAATGCTTTTTAACTTGAACAGAAAGTGGCTTCAGGGATGCCTACAGCTGGAGCTGGCAGCTGTAGGGCTGGCTCTGGATACCCACTCCCTGAAATGCTGGAACTTCACCTATGCAATAAACAGCTTTCCAGAGAGCCGCCTGAAGTCCAGACATCCTTCGTGAAACTTTCTCCTATAGAATTCCTTGTTTTACTTTGCTGGTGAGTGCAGCTTTTGCTTCATGTATTAAACTTTATCTCCACCCATGTGTTTTCTCACTTTTACTCTTTCAATTCTCTCCCTTACCCCACTGTTGGGGAGTGAGTAACTCTGTGGTTCTGAGTTGCTGGTTGGTGCTAATGTACAACAATTTGTAACAGCAGTTCTTTCAGAAAGATTGAGGAGGGGGTGTTACAGTCCACTTCTGTGACATCTACAGTCCTCTAACTTCATTAGGGTCTCAGGGGACTGCATGTGGCAAGACAAGTTTTGAATTCAGTACTTAAATTCAACACAATGCTTAGAGAAGACATAAGACTGTGATGAAATACTTAGTTGAATTGGGACACCTAAGTTCCTCACTGGACCAAAATGAAACTAGATACAGCTAGCATGTTCATTCTGCTGCAGCATCTAAGTATCTGACCATTTATCAACATATGGTTCACTTCAAAGCTTGAAAGTCTGTGATTGTGGGGAACAGGCTCACAGTTAAACAACTATTTCAGTCATTTGTTTAAACAGCACTAACTGCTGGGTTTATCACTAGAACAATCTATGTGAATTGATTTATCCATTCTTGCATTCTTCTTGAGGTCTTCTACTTCACAGAGAGCTTTTGAAAAGACACTTTTCAGACCTGTCTGTGCATTTACCCCAGACAATGTTCTAACACAATGTAACAATTTTGGCAGCGCTGTCACGGTGGTGGGGGTACCCTGTGACCTGGAAAACACACTCCATCAGGTACTGTTAATACAGGGTCAATAATATTCTCTCACCTCATCTAATTTCTTGTACAGAGAGTGAAAGCATCACTCCACTGTTACTGAGAGATTAGAGAAATTGTCAGATGGAATTTGTCAAAATAATATATATCAGTGTAGATATTTGAAAATTTGGAACTATTTTACATGATGAAAAAAATGTTAAACAAGAAAGCTAACTTTTCTTAAAGTATTTATACCTTTAATCTTTTGAGCTGTTAAAACAGATTAAATGCTATCCTCCTAGCATGATATAGAGACAATATTCTACAACATACTTGGTAACAGATGTTTACTAATCACTGATAAATTTTGCATATTTAAAAGGAGAAATGGCTTTTAGAGACACTGCTGATGTAATTATAAGAGCACATACAAACCATATGAAGATTTCAAACAAAATCTAAACTGGGGATAAATATAAAGCTGCTGTAGTTTTGAATCTGGGACTTGCCCACACTTAAGCTAACTTCTTTAAAAGTCAAATGACATATGAATAAGCTCCCATGTAAATATTAAAAAAAAAAATTCTTCGATTGCATTTCACAAACTTTCAATTCTGTTTTGCATTTTCTATTTTAGTAAATGGATAAATGGACACTTTGAAAAGTTTTTAAAAATCCACTCAAAAGTACACCCTTCAAACAATGCCTTCTAAAAAGAAATACCAAGCTATGAACATGCTACTTACTTTGGAGACAGAGGCATGCAGCCAGAGAACAGCTCCATACAATGCAGCCAACATGTTCATTTAAACCAGACTGGAAATTGCTCATATTCTTCACAGCCCTATACAGACATGAAACGAGGAACCCAGTTAGGCTTTCTACATAATATTTAGGTACTTCTATTATTATATGTGGGCTAAAGAAATCAAAGGGGTTTTTAGACTGGCTGCACTTACTGACTTCGGAGAAAATTATGTCTGTGAATGTGCTTTCACCTGAAGAGTGCTAACTGGTACTTCACTGTTATGGAAAATTTACTGACTAAAGCAAGCAACACTGTAGACTAGACATATATGTGCCTACATAGAAGACTGGGGACATAATTCTGTTAAAAACCAGTCCCCAGACAGGGTGCAGAATTTCCACAGAGTTTGTAAATGGCCAGAACATATAGAGAGCTTCTTATCTGTCAGACATTCATTCAGGAACACCACTATTTTAAAAAAAATGCCCCCCCCTGCCACCCAAACCAACCAACCAAAAAAAAAACCCCACTAATACCACAAAAAGACACAAACAAAAATAACACCAAGGCAGAAATGCAGCTCCAGACAACCTAACTTGAACATTGTTTGAATGCTTCCTGTCAAGTACTTTGTGCCTGTTAGGTAACAGAAAGATTGTCAGATAAACCAAGTATGGAACCCTGCTAGGTGTGTGATGCTTGATCTTTTTAATAAAAAATAACATCTTTTGTCCAAGTATCAGAAAGTTTTAACAGAAGACTCTTTGGCATGTCAGAACATTAACACACATATTGAGAAAATTTGCTTTGTAATGAATAACAGCTGGAATGAGACAAAAGGAAATTTTTAGTAGGAGATAGAGTAATCTTTACAGCAGTTTGCATAGTAACAACTGAACCCTGCAACTAGCTGAGAAAAGCGAAATCATATGCATATTAAAATATTTATAATGCTGATAAAAGGATTATTTTTACTGAAGATATAGCAAAGTCTTGGACACTTTTGAAGGTAGAAACTTCTGCTAGCTTGCGAAGTTCCACAGTCTATTACTTCTATAAAGAGAAAAATGTCAAATACATTTCATGCCACATCCATAGATAAAATACAGATTTACATGTCAATAAGGATTGATTCTTATTTCTCTTTTAAGACATTCATGTTACTAAACAAATCTGGCTCATGCACTAGAGAAGTAATATTGTAAAATTAACAAGGATAATGTGTCAGTGTTTCCATGAACATACACAAGAAGTTTGTGTTCCACTATTACTCACGTGGCCAAATTATTTGAAATTTAAATGACTGGAGAGTTCATCCATAGCAGTTTCACAAAACCTCCATATTTCATGAACATTTGAATAAATGGTTAAAAAATGGAAAATCTGACAAGGAATTCTTTACTGACTGTGCTCACCTTGCCCTAACTCATCCTGAGCTAGGCATATCTCCATCCTATCTGGGCACCAGTGAGCCTTTCCTTGAATTTCCTGGCACACTTCCATATCACAGGAAATTTACTACATAAGGACTGGCTGCAACCATACAGCTCATGTGAATTACACACCCTCAAATTGATGCTAGAACTAAACCAGATTTCACAGTAGTTAATTCATAGCCTAACTCAAAATAGAGCTTTAATTTCCCTGGAGACATGGTGCTCAAAGAAAAGATATAGCCACACTTTTAAAGGGTTCAAAATCCAACAAATTTTACTAAATATACAGAACTAGACTTGGAGAAGTAAAGCAGGTAACTGTACCCACTCTAGTGAGGTTTAGAATTACGTACGCGTAATCACTCACAAAAACTGTTTGTTGGAACAATGCTTAAGCTGTTCTTACTGAGAACAGTTATATACAAGAAAACCCAATCCCTCATTATGTGTAACGTGTGAATTGTGACTTGACTGAGCAAGTTCTCACTTACTTGACTTGGGATATGCTGATGAATTACTTCAATCAGCTTCTGTGCTGGTGGAAATCATATTTAAAGTTAACTGACTGTAGCATCTGTTCCAATGCTGTAAAGTGCTGCATTTGGACTATGGTTGACACATGCAGTTGCACAGAGGACATAAGTATGCCTAAATCATACAGGACTTCCTGTGTCCTTAGTGGTATATTCTGAAGGAGCAGGATTCATCTCAACCATCATTTGGTTATCCAAGCAGCTCTCCTGCTGACAGAGAGAATTAATTATTTCCGTGAAATGGTCCAACCTATTCTAAAATATTCGCCTTCTCAGGGTCCTTATTTCTCTTCATCAACTTCAGAAGAAGCCTAAAGAGTAGCTGAGACTCCTTGTTTTAAAAAGCTGCTGGAAGGCAAATATCCTAAGAATATATCACTCACTACACTCTAACATTTTAAGGTTATATTTTGAATGAAGGCTTAATATCCAGACAGCTTTTTTTTTTTTTTTTTCCCCTTCTTCCTATCTGAAAAATAGTTTTAAAAAAAAGTGCAAGGAAAAACATGCAGAAAAAAAGGTGAAAGATCAGAAACTCTGGAGTGCTTGGCTCTGCACTTATTTATTTATTTTCCCGAGAAGTTGATACTGTTGTTTCTAGTGTTTTCCTCTTAGTTGATGAACTTGTGATGGAAAGGTGTGTGTAATTAGAGCTGTCAATATTGAATTCTATATGTGCACTGCACTATGAATTTAATCTAAGTTTCCTGATCCTCAGTCCTCCCTTGCCATTGCCTCTGGGAGAGGCTGAAGCACTTGACTGCTGCTGTGGCAAATTGGGTCCTAATAAGTATGATGCTTTACTGCTTCTTGTTTTTTCTAAGATACAACTACAGCATTTCAGAAGAACTCACCTGGGCATTAATTCAACAAGAAATGCTGGTAGGAGTATTATATTTTCCACGTTTTGATATCTCACTGAATGACTTGCATATAAAGAGGCCTGGCAGCTGGTTTGTGTCAGTGACTGATGTGCTTGTCATTTCAGACTCAGATTCGGCAGATTCACCACTTCCAGGCTTAAGAATAATATTCATTTTGCAGTTTCCTATTATTTTGCAATTTTAACTAACATAAAAATAAAAGAAAAAAAAAAAAGAAGAGGAAAAGAAAACACAAAATGAGGCTGTGACAAAAGTATTTATATTTAAATGTTACAGGTTTTGTTTAATGTTGAGAAAAAGGTAATCTCAGTTCATGTCACCTTTATCAGTAATAACATGTTTATTCAGATATGGAGAAGCTCTAAAGTAAGGAATATTCATTTTTAGTGCATCAAATTAGTTCAAGTCATATGTTTATATCCTTAGGGATCTCATTTGTACCTGATAAAACCTAACAACAACTAGATAGGATATATGAGGTATTTCCATAAACACCTTACTTAAGATGGATGTTTTTATGCTATGTAGAATCTCATCAGGGATCAGGATGAATTCATATGCTATGCAGAAATAAAAAATGCCACAAATTTTTCATCCGAAATCATGGATGCACAGGGCCATCTTCCAATCCACAGGTTATTTTATTATTTATTGTATCTTGTATCTGTTGCTGAACTCAGAAAAGAAAAAAAAAAATTACAGAAAGACAGAAAGACCCCACATCATTCTCATAATTAATGCAAAAAAAAGGAGTCTTTTTTTTCATTGTATTTTAGAAAATACAACTCCTCCATAGTTTAAATGCCACCAGATGGGCTCTGCTGCTCTGAAATAATGGTATCATTATGCTGTATAAAATGACCAGAACTGAGGCTTCTTCAATCAGATCACAGCCATGGTGCAATGTACCAGACTTTGAAGCACTGCTTTTCATTCAGAACTGAAATAAAAATATTTTAGAACCATTTACATCAACGCCTCTGGGTTTTTCTCACAAAAGATTTCATTACACAGTTTCGTAGTAAGAATTTAAGCACATGTAGAACTGTAAAATATTTGCACTCGGTATTTTGATCCTTGCAGTAACTGGAATCAGCAGCAAATTCCCCATCAGTCTCCTCAGCAACATCACACTGGGGAAACTGAAACAGGTGAAAAATTAACCCTGCTTGATGTTGCTGCACTGCCCAGTTTGTCTGCCTAAAACAAGGCCTGACTTCCTCTCCCTACACCGTAGTGTATCTGACACATGCAGTATTTATGCCCTGTAACATGACATTGTCATTGCTAGTAAGAGACCATATGTTTTCTCTGAGTGAGCTTGTTTTGCAGGGGCGTGGCTTGCCAAACCTGCTCTGCTTGAGCTTTTCTTGACCTGCCCTCAGCATTGTTTCTCATGGTTAATCACGGCCACAATTTCTCTAATTGCCCAGATGTCTGTGGCTAATTTGTTTTATTTTCCTTTGTCTTCGTGTAGTATATATTGAAGTAGTGAGAAGCTACTATAGGCAGAAGGAGAGATTTTCGGCCCTAACAGAATGAAGCAGAGAAATACAGTCCTGGTATGATAGCAAAGGTCTTCAAGAACCAATGCAGAGGTGCACTGGCATGAGATAAGGCAGAAGGAAAAGGCTGGCACCAACAAACCCACAGCTAAAAACACCTCATGGCTGTTAACAGCTTATCCATGGTCAGACACAGTAATGCAAACCCAGATCTGGGCAAAACTGATTTAGGGGTAATAAAGAGAACAAAAATAACATAAAAGCCACAATATACAGTCAGTTTGGATATAACATGGAGCTGATGATCAATGAAGACAGAATAAAGGTTTTAAAGCATGCTAACAAACATACAAAAATGATTCCAAGTGGATTCTAGAGTGGAGAAGCCACTAACATCATATTCCTGCCAGAGCAAAAAGAACAAGCTGACAACTGTGTTGTTTCCCTCTCTAGCAATCCAAAGCTATTTTAAGAAGCCATTTTAAGTAGTCAGTAGTGTAAGATCCAAAAAAGCAGTGCAAGGGAAGGCATAACACCAGAAAAAGGAACATTAGAAGTGTATGTTACAATTTTAATTGCATTATTAATATTATTGAAACTTCTTTCTTCTTTCTGCATTATTATTCCTTCTTTCTTCTTCTGTTGAATTAGGACTAAATATGATTCTTGAATTGCAGTGTTAAAATATCAGTTATACTAACAATAAATTCTCAATTTGATGTATCTATTTATACAGTATGCTTTATCTTTGCCCAAACCCCAGAATTTGAGCATAACATACAGTATAAAGAGCTAGTGTGAGCAATCAGTTGCATTTGCAAATCAATTTAAAACAGCTTGAAGACTTTCTGGACAGCATGAAACAATCATTGGAAAAAAGGGGATGCAAGAGTGGCTGTAGGTTGCGGACGGTTGGAGACGAGAGATCTCTATAGTCAGATCTTGGGACACAGGCGGTTTATTGCAAAGGGCGTGGGTATGGGGGCACTGCTCAGAGCTGCCAGACTCAGCTCTGAGCAGGCCCAAGAGAGCAAGAGAGTGAACGGGTGAGAGAGAGAGAGAGAGAGAGTAGGAGCAAGAGTAGAAGTGGAAGAGAGGAATGAATAGAAGAGAGAAAGAATAGAAGTGAGAATGAGAATGAGAATGTGAATGTGAATGTCTGAAGTCCTGGTTACAATACAATAAATCATCTTCTGCACTGAATATTCTAATTGTCACTAACCAATCTAATACAAGATACAAATCCTATAGCATTTACATACAGCCTATAAGAGTTCTTATATTACCATAGAGTGTTACATCTTAACTTCTAAAAACTACTCTTTGGACCCCTTCTGCTGAGCTAGTAGGGTCTGCTCTGACCCTTGGACCTGCTTGCAAGCAGAGGGTATTGTTCAATCAAGAGGGGATTACCTTCAGTCGGCCATACCATTGTTTTCTAGTTGTTCAGTAACTAAGACTTGGTATTTCAAAAGTGGTTTTCATTTCGATGTTGCCTGTAGTTTTCATATTCCCAAAATCTTTTGTCTGGCAATCATATTTATAAGGCTTTCCTGTTTCATCTTCCCCAACAAGTGGCATTTTACAATTGCAGAAAGGATGTTGAGTAAAATAATGATACTTCTGGTGGAAAAGTCACAAATACAAGTTTCTCAATGCTTAGCAGTGCATTAGTGGGAAATTGCTGAAGCTGTTTTCACAGGTGGTTTTGAATATGAATACTCAATATTTATATTTCTGAACATATTTTATTTCCCTGTAATCTTTTAGGAAAAACCCTCATACAATAGTAAAACATGACCCGAAAATGGAAAATTGTCCCCTTTGAACAGCCATAAGTAATTACGTTAGTCCCTCAATCTTTAGAAATGCCTTTCTTTGTGTTATTGTTTTGCCTTTCCGCAAGTTCTAAGCCCCTAGACAGGTAGATGCTGACTATGACACCAGAGGAGCCACAGAAACTCTGAAAACATTTTTGTTTAATGTGGCTGGAACAATGACACAGTCTTTCAAACACTTTGACATCCCTCACTGGCTGATATTCTGCTTAAAAAAAATCCCAGTCGACAGGAGCAACTGACACATGGACTGTAAGTCATGAGATTCAGATCATCATATGATCTGCTGAATGCCTGAGTGCATTGTAAATTAAAATATGCACCTGAATGTCAACACAACGGAGCACTGAAGGAACATAATGGCCCACTGTGAGGCTTTGGACATTTATTCAGGCTCCCATACATTTCCATTTTTCTTAGTCATTCTCAACAAGGAAGGAAAAACTGAAAACAGAAAACTGGGGAGAGAGAAAGAGGAAGGAAGAAAGGAAAAGAGAAGGGAAGGGAAGGGAAGGGAGGAGGGGGAGGGGGAGGGAAGGGAAAGGGGAAGGGGGAGGGGGAGGGGGAGGAGGGGGAGGAGGAGAGGAGAGGGGGAGGAGAGGGGGAGGAGGGGGAGGACAGGGAGGAGAGGGGGAGGAGGGGGAGGGGGAGGGAGAGGGAGAGGGAGAGGGAGAGGGAGAGGGAGAGGAGAGGAGAGGAGAGATTTGGTTTGTCATGTATTCCAGGAGGGTCATTTAGCAGCTGTACAATGTCCAGCACTGATAAATCTCTCAAGTACTGTAGCTGGCTAAAATAAATCTCCTATCTCCTTGGGGAAATTACAATAGCTGAAAATGCTGGTAGTGAGGGAGAATTTTATGTGGTGCCACAAACGAGTTCACAGACATTGATGATCAGATGGCATTTGCTGAATGCAATCAAATACTCACTTAACATGGGCAGAGCTCTGTAGTGTATAGATGGAATAAATCTAGCAATGCTACCTTTCTGGACAGTGAAAATGCACCAAGTTTATGCTGTTAACCATATTTTATCCACAGAGATGTGTAGGGAGATTAAATTTCTCCTTTTTCTTCTTGATTCCAATTACTTAAGAAAGTTCAAATCTGCAGCTACTTAAGAAGGTTCCAGCCCGAGAACAAAGATTGAGTAAGTGAATTCACTTTGATTTAGTAATAAAGTTTTTGGGTCTGTTCGGAAATTACATAATGGGAAGAAAGGGTTCAAAAGGAGACTAGACAGTAAACTCCCACAGCAGTCTATCACTAGTAAGAGTAGGAAGAAAATATGGTATTAAAATGATACCACAAAGATATTTAATGTATTTTAGAAACAAGACAAAAACAGGAATAAATGTTATCCTTTTTATCTAAATGTATCCTATCCTATTCCATCCCATCCTATCCTTCTTGTTGCTACCCATCCATATGTGATTTTAACTTGCTCTCTGAACAAAGGTATTATTCCACTGAGAAATACCAGGGCTATGGAAAGACTCCAGAGCCCTCAGTGAGATGCTTGAGGTTCCTTTCACAACTTTATAGGGAGAAGAAGCATCCTAGATTTTTAACCACAAAAAAAAAAAAAAAAAAGTGTAAAACTGAAAGGCATTGCACTTTGGTGCTCTGAGGAGCTACCTACACTAATCAATAGGGAGGAAATAAAATCTATTATCCTTCACTTTGTGGCTGAGGATCTTCATTTGGGACTTGAATCATCATCTTCGTCTGATACCTAGAGAACTGCAGGGAAGTTAAGCTCCTAGCTTGGATGGTTCACAAGTGAGGCGGAATGAACTTCAGCCTTTGAATGTTTGTTGGTTGACATTTCTGTTGCTCCGCAGTATCTATTTTGGATGGTACATTCCCAAGTCTCTCCTGAAACACGGAACGGAAAACAAATCTTTCACATAAATTTGGTAGATTAACTAATCTCTTACATGAATGGGAATATAAATAATTTTCATATGAATTCTGGGGCAATGAATAACTAATTTTTGAAATGCACAGTGGAAGTTGAATGGGGAAGAAGGACTGCAATACCTAAGTCACTTTGAGTGCGCTCAGTTTATCCACTTGTAAATGAGAGCAATTATATATTCCATGTAATGGTTGAGAGCCTAAGATCATGAATGTTGCCAAAGACTCCAAGAACTCTAGTTGGAGTGCTGCACAGATGTTAAAGGATTATTTTTTAATGCAGAATTATATTTTAAAATGGTTTGAAAAGTTTCTTATTAATAAAATGAATTTAACAAAAAAAAAATCTAAAGGAGGGATTTTTCTCCTTTCCAGTTCTATAGCTTTGGCACTTTGTTACAACTAAACTATTTTAAAGTTTGAATCTTAAAAAGAAAACATTTTGAAGGGCTTAAAGAAGTGTTAATATTCGAACAGCTCTCACTAGCAATACAGGTAAGAGGCTAAAAGGCTTTCTGTTATAAACCTGGATTTTTCAGGATTAATTTATCATCTCTTTTAAATCCCATTGGGTTAAAACTTGTCATATAAGCTGTCAACCCATATCTCACACTTTTTTCCTAAAAGGAAATGTTTCAAATACTTCAGAAAAATTTTAGATATGAACCAATCCTCAGAATAGAATTTTAATTGGCTTACATGGGTTTTTTTGATCAGATGAAGATAGAAATTCTGTCAGACACATTTTCAAGAATGCACACCAAACTACTATTGTAATGTGTTCTAGAAATTTAAGGGGTAAAATCAGCATATAATGGCCCACAGATGCCCAGTACCCCTCTTGTCTCATGGGTGAATGGGAGATTAATGAAAAGATTAATGAAGTAGGCTTGCAGCCTCTTAATGTGGATTTTACAGGATGCCAGTTAAAAGGATGGTGTTTAGTTACTGGAAAGACTGATTGCAACCTGCAGTACTGAAGCCACATGAATCATTGCATTAGCATATAGAATTGAGACAACAAGCAATTTTAAAGGTACTTAAAATCATTTCTTGATTGATTAAATTCTTCTCCCAAGCAAGAACATTTTACTTAATGTCAGTAAATATGAAAGGCACAATCTCAGTCCTGAACAGCTACTTAGTCCTCTTTTCCCTTCTCTGGCATGCAGCTACACAGATTCGTTACACTGTTTTCCAAGTACCAGAGACCACTCCAGCATCAGCAGCTTTTGCTGTGCCACTGCGAAAACAGAAGACCTTTAAAACAGTGCTCTGCTACTCTAAGTATATGGAATGCAGCTCTATTAAAGAGATTGTAGAAACATACCACAGTGGATGAAAGGCTGCTGGCATTTTGGTAATAGATCCAGGACAAATTTTTCACAATAGTCTGTGTAAGAAATCAGTCTATAGACAGCTGTCCTCTTCTGACAGGATCTAGCAAAGAGTGGTGACATAAATCCCTTCCCCAGTCTCACTAGGTTCACGGCTGTATTCTGACCCCACCTGTCTCAGAGGAACAGAGCCTGTGGAGCATTTCGCTGATGCCTGTCCCATCATCCACATGTTAGAACAAAGATTTTCAAAACTCCAGAGGCAAGAGAAGCTTTGGTGCTACTCCACACACATCTGTTTACAAGTGTAAATATTTGTGTGCATGTGTGTGCCCACATTATTTCAGGTGAAGGTGGTGAGGAGGTAACCTGCCTTCCCTTCTGTCAGACTGCTCGACTGCAAGAGCTCTTCTCTTGCCTCTGCATGTAGGTTTTGCTTTTGTTTCTTTGTTTTTTGTTTTCACCAGTGAATACACATAGACTGCAAGGTTCAGAAGACAGGTGGAGGAGGGAGAGAAAAAGCAGCACATAAATGTTGATTTCACAAGGGTTGTTGGGTATTCATTAGAAACATATTTATAGCCACTCCCAATGCACATGTTGATTAAATTGGTCACACATTTTTTGCTGCTGTTTGCTAAACATGCTGTAGAGTTTTGCAGAATACCTATCAGTTAAATCCCAAATGGTGTTCTGCTTGAATTGAACCTAGGTTCTTAACCATATGCTTCATGCTAAAATGTTAATTGGAAATATTTATGGTACTGAATTGTGGATAACTATTTGTTTTCCATACATACCAATTAGTAAACTTGTTTCTTATTTGAATTATATTTTGTAACCTAAGAAAATAGGGAGGCGGACTTTTTAAGCACTTTTCATACACAAATTACACCACTGAGATTAGCTTGGTTGGGTACAGTGTGGTGCTAGTAATAACACCAAGGTTGTGGATTCAATCCCCATATGGGTCATTCACTTAAGAGTTGAACTTGAAGATCTTTGTGCGTCCCTTCCAACTCAGAATATCCTGTGTGTATATATTTATTGCACATTTCTCTACAGATTTCTAGGTCCAAGGGAGGTTTGCAGACGGAGATGACTTAGTGAGATCTGGGAATATATGATGGGAAAGATGTCCTTCTCCTTCCATCCAGGGGTGGAGTTATTGTAATCTATACAACATAGCCTCCTACAGCCTATGGCCTTGGGCAAGGGTGCTACTTGTTTTCCTCCCATCCCCTACTGACCCAAATGCAGCTGTGTTTGAAGTTTTGTAAAACCCCTATGACTCTTTGATAGAGCATGAAAGAAAAGTATTTCAGAACTTCACTGAAACTGGGATGGCAATTACATTGTAAATAGCTGAAGAGAGGCAGTTTGATGTTGACATGGCAATATCAGATTTGTTCTGATACTTTACTTAAAAGAAATTGGTTTTTTACAGATGGAACAGTCTCATCTCCTGTAGTTATTTAAATAGTTTCTCTGTAACTCAGAGTGAAAAGACTATTTTGTTAGTTTGCTGTCTAAAATTCATGCAGTTTTAAATGGATTTTAATGATGAATTCCAGACTTTTCCATTCCAGTTTACCACACAAATAAAAGGTATTTCAAACAGGAAAAGATTGATATTTTTTTTTTCCCTCAAAAAGGTAAAATTTAAGAGAATTTTTTTTACTATTATTCTAAAACCTACACTATGCTTAAAATGCCTTTAACGACCTTTGTACTAACAGGGCGTTGCAAAGAGATTTTAGAGAGAGCATAACTCAGTTTCACCCAGATCTGCAGGTAGTGGTTCATAATAAGCATAGGTTTCTTCTGTCTTGTATTTGATACAGTTATTTAGAGCTGTGCAACATGGAGGCTACAAATTACAGAGTTCTTACTGTTACTCAAAATTACAATGAGGGCACAAACCAGAAAAGCATTAGTCCCTCACTGTCTAATGAATAGGACATGTTTTAGGTTAGTCAAACTCTATGGTGTACTTCTTCTTCCTCTCTGAAAACTTTGCCAAAATCTCTCATTGCAGAATTTAAAAAAACCCCATCCATTACAAACTCTGGAAACTTTCTAGCCCTCTTAGATCTACCCAATTAATCTCAGAAATATCTTGGGAGTAGAACCTCCACTTCAATGTATTAAATAAACTGAATAAAATCCAAATAGTGACTTTTAACCTGGATTTACCCAGCACTCCTTCCCAAACTGCATCTGTCATTTTTCTTTGGTAAACTCAGCTGAGACTTCTTCACAAGCTTCAATCAGACAAGAGGCATATTTTCTGTCTTTGCTTAAATATTTTTCTTTGTCCTTATGCTTTTAGAGCACATCATTAACCCATTCTCTTTACTTTTTCACGTCTCTTCCATGATATCACAATCTTTATTATTTCCTTTATCATTTCATCTGAATGAATAAGTGTAATTTTATTGGTGGATGAATCACTAGCATGTACAGATTTATCTGACCTGTAGTGGTATTTTTTGTGTGTACTCTTTCAGCCTTGAATGGTAGTTAAGCTTTGATTCCTTGGCTGCTGCTGATAAAAATATCTTTTCAACCAACTGTTAGTATTCTCTGTTGTACACAAATTCCTCCTGTATGATAACATCTTTTGAGCTTTGTTGTTTCACTCTCCTTAGCTTTTCATTTTCTCTCAATGTCCCCTTGAGCATGGAAGAAAGATATTGCCCCACATAGCCTGCTTTCCTCACATACCCTATCCCACTGACAGAGGCAACCTGCTTATGTGATTGTCCCTAAGAACCTGTGTAAATTTTTAACTGAAAACACAGTTGTGTCATTCACATATGCATAAACATATGGACATCATAGGAGAAAAAAAAAAAGGCAGCTACTTTTTTAGGCAGCAAGAGTATTTGTTTAATTAGAAAGTTTGTGCATTTATCTACTTTCTGTGCAGCTACCTCTTTCATTGCTCCTTGACAAAAGTTAATGACCCTGAGAGTGTCATTAACTTGAAGGTTAATACCTGAAGGGCATTTTGTTTGTGTGCTTCCTAAATTGAATATAATATGAAAAATATTGCAATTTTACCTGAATATTTTTCTGGGAAGCTTCTTTAAAAATTTTGTTGATTTACAGGATGAAATACCTCTCTGAATAAACACAGCTTTCAAGTATGGCACAATGCTATGTGGAAACATACTACACTATTGCAGGTTAAAGATAACACTAAAAAAACCTGTTGATTATGATGATGATGAAGAAGAAGATGATGATGATGATGATTATTATTATTGTCATCACTGTCTGATGTTTTTGCTTCTGTTGGGCTTGCATGCTGGGGCAGGGGGGATACAGGAATGCCTTCTGTAAGAAGCTTCCAGAAACATTACATGTGTCTAACAGAGTCAATGTCAGCTGGCTCCAGGATGGACCTGCCACTGGCCAAGGCTGAGCCCATCAACCAGAGTGGCAACACCTCTCAGGTAACAGAGTTAAGAGAGAGGCAGGGGATGGGGGGAAATGCACAACAGCTGTAGGGAGGAGTGAGAATATGTGAGAGAAACAGCCCTGCAGACGCTGCAGGTTAGGGAAGAAGGAGAGAGATGCTCCAGGTGCTCGAGCAGGTGCTCCTGTGGTGCAGATCATGGTGAGTCAGGCTGTTCCCATGCAGCCCACAGAGGCCAGTGGGGGAGCAGATATCCACCTCTAGCCTGTGGAGGACTCCACGCTGGAGCAATGGAAGAATGTGGGGAGTTCTTCCCATGAGGAGGAAGCAACAGCAGAGACAATGCTTCATGAACTCACCTCAGCCCCCATTCCCTGCCCTGTTCTCCTGCATCACTACAGGGGGAGGAGGCAAGGCAAATTGTGAGTAAAGTTTAGATCAGGATGAAGGAAGGGGTGGGGGAAGACATATAAAGAGATCTGTGGAGCAAAGTATGTTCTCGTTATCAGCCCAGAACAAGGCATCCAAACAATAGGTTTGGTGGAAGGTAAAGATCTTGTGGATTTGTCAGCAACAAAGCTCAGATATATTAGACAGAAGCAGAAAGGAAAAGAATCAGCTTTCCCAATGAACAAAAATTTTCAGAGGAAAAGAAGGAATAGGATCTCTCTGAAAACAGACCAAGACAAGGAGATAAAGAGACCCACATGTATAGGAGGAAAGGTGTTGGGTTTCTCCTTACAGAAGATGTAGTTCAGACTGGAAGCCCAGCCCACAGGGAGGAAGGGGGCATAAAGCACACAAGCTACATGTCCAATGAGGCTCCAAGGGAGCTCAGCCAGAACAAATGAGTGTCAAGCTGGCACAAAACATTTAATTTCAATTTTCCCAATGGAAAAAAAAAAACAACTAATGCTAGCAAAATCAATATTTTCAGGTAAAAAATTGGAGTAGAACAGAGGAGAGGAGAGGAGGACACAGGAGCCAGTGGGAAAGGGTTGATTCCCTGGACTTTGTTTATTTAGCCTGGCAAGTGTGTTATTTTTGTAATTTAATCAAAGAGCTATATAAAGCTCTGATGTTGGAGAAAAGGCAGAATACTGATTAGCAGGGAAACTTGGGTCTAGTAACTAGCAGGAGAGAAGCAATGTTGCTTGAACACGTTCCAGATAGGATAGATTAGACTTGTCCCTAGCCCCATATAAGATGTCAGAACCTCTCCTCAAATTCTAATCCTTTCCCCACCTAAGGGGTGGGGAAAGAGGAAAGAGGGAAGTGAAAGGAAGACATTAACATTGACAGAAATCTGATCGTGTTAGACAGATAAAAAAACCTTAAGATGACTGAAAATGTCAGTATGGTTTGAAGTGACACCATCATCAAAGATATTTTGCTGGCACATTGATTTTTTGAAAGCAGAACTGTACTCAAAACCTTTGGCAAGTAGCCTAAATCTGTTTTAAGACAGAAGTCCCTCCGTAAAACATAGTTCTACCTTTTCAAGGTACATGCATTAACATCAGTAGGTAGAGAATCTTGGGAGTTTTGGATGCTTAGTCAAACTTTCTCTGGTCTGCAAAATCTTATGAGAATTTAAATCTTACAATCTTCAAATCTTAAAAGAATTCATAAAATTAATTACACTTTACTTAGATACTAAAATTTCCCTGTGGACTGCAAATTTTCCAGGGGGCCACATACAAAAAAAAAGGATACCAGCTGACTGCAGATTTTAGGAAGATATATACAGAAAATTGCCATGATGTGTTAGTTTCATTTTTCTGGATGGGATAGAATACAATAGATGAGACAAGACTAGAATAGAATAGAATATTTCAGTTGGGAGTAACCTACAATGTCCATCCTACTTCAGGGCTGACCAAAAGTTAAAGCATTTTATCAAGGGCATTGTCCAAATGCCTCTTATATGCTGACTGTCTTGGGGTATCGCCCAGCTCTCTGAGAAACTCGTATACAGCAGAATAATCACCTCTTCTCCCCATCTGCTCATGCTGTGTTTGGTGCACCCCAGCGTTTGGTGTTTGCTTTGCCCTCTTGGCTGACAGGGCTGGCTCACATTGAGCCTGCTGCCAACTAACACTCCCAGATCCCTGTCTATAGGGCTGTTCTCTAGACACCCCTCTCCCAAACATTGCAGTGCTAAGCTTGAGAAAGAGAACAAGAGATGGGTCTACAGTCCAGACTCAGAGACAGCCTCAGATTTATTTAGAAATGACTGATAATCTGGATAAATATGTTTGTTATACCAGGGAGAGAGATCTTACCTGATTGCAAGCTACAGCACTAGCTGCAGGACACAAACACAAAAGATGGTTTAGATCTGGTCATATCCTGCTCCAAGACTTTCCCATTAACTCTGCTTCATTCCCTAGTGGAAAAGCTGATCTATGGCCACTTTACATGAGCTGTTACTCAGCACAGCTACTGTAATCCTGATGTGCTTTGGGTTCTGCACGCTTCAAAATGCAACAATACAGTTTTACCAGAAGAATTTGACCACCTTATAGAGTTATTAAGACTGGTTGTCATCTTAGTTGTAGCAACTGACTGTGTGCGTTCTAAAGTCTGCTCCAGCTATGAAACAAAACACACAAAGGCTCTTTAAGTTAATGTTTTTACCTCTCCTGACAGCCTGAGATCAGATCTCTAGTGAAGGAAGTCTTTGATCTAGTTTCAGAGAGCCAGTATTCCGAGGCAGCATTTCCCTTTAAATGACAACATATACTATTACTTTTTATCTGTACTTCTGAAACTCTTGGAGTTGTCTTGAGCTGCATAAACATCACTACACAGGTTTGAGATGACCTAAGCTGTCCCACCTGTCCTTCAGCTGCTCTTCCAGTAAGGTATACTATTCTATTTTATTTTACGGTATTGAGAGGATATCTCATATTGTCTCTGGCATTTTAAATACTAAAAGATTTATTTTTATTTAATTTATTTATTATCCTTAGGTAAGTAACTCAGCTGAGCCTTTAAAGGCTGAAACTACCCAAAATGTGAAAAAGGCTCTGATCAAAGTTAATGTTTTCTTCCTTCATTTGAGTTTATTCCCTCCCACACTGTACTGATTAAGTGGGAGAATGCCTAACACCTACAGAAGAGACATGCTACTGAGGGATATGAAAATAATTTAGTGTGATGTGTGTAAATGGTAAGAATTTAAAATATATTAACATAATGCTGTTTGTGTTTCTGTCGCCACGTGTCTTAGGGGCTTGGGATTTTTTTTTTTCCACACAGTGAAAAAACACATTTAACCTCCTTTTGAAAATCAAACGTATTTTAGCAGTACAAAACCACATGAAAAATAACCTTATTGTCCCTCTAACTATATCTGTAAAACTGCTGGCCTAATTCTTCAGTGTTTTCCTCTACATCTACTGATGTATAGATATGCAAAGTAGGATAAATATCAACCAGTTCAGAATGACAGCATTTTACATCCAAGTAGCAATGACTCTGCATCAATGTCAATGACAATCAGGCAAAAACAGCAGAAAATCTAGCTCTAGAAATAATCACAGAAGCTTAAATTCAATCCATTCTTGAAGAAACAAACTACTGCAGAGCAAGTCTGTTCAATAATACAGAACAATTTTGAACTAGTATTTTTCCTTTTTTCCAAAGCAGGAGATTTGAAGACTTCAGTATTGTAAACCACACAGTGACCTTAGTGGACGAAGTGAATTTTTTTGTATGTTTTAAAAAATTAGATATACAAGCTAAATAAAATAAATAAGAAGTAGATCTAAGGCTTACATGCACTATGAAGTAGTTATCTTTTTCAGGTTTATAAAAATAAATTTTTAATTAAAAGGTAAAATTTCTTCTCTACTTTTTGAAACATGTATCTAATATGTACTCATATACATTATAAAAATACTTTTTTATTTATAAATATTTCAAATTTCTTTTAACTATTATCAACATTTTATTCTATTTTACTTTAAAAAACATTTGGTCAAAACCCAATATCCATTTTCTTGCTTTAAAGCCTGTTCATATTTTGGGTGTATTTTTGAAAAATTAATTTGAAATGAGATTTTTAAGCTAAACAGTCTGTTTCATACCACCCAGTTTGAAAAGGAAAATGTAGCATTTAAAGAGTGGGAAGAAAAATTCCCTCTCCTTTGCTTAAAGACACCTTTCAGACTCTTGTTGATTCTTCATTATCCGCAGAAGAATGCAAAGGAAGAGATTTCCAGAGATGTTATGAACAGGGACACATTGGGAAGGAATGGTTATACATACCAGGCCACATCAGCTGGATCTATCTGCACTGGGACATTTTCACTGCTGAGGATAATAACTTCTACAATTGTTCCTACTGGACCACATGTACATGTCATGGGCATGACATGCCTCGGCCAACAGGAACATGGCACAACATGAAACAGATAGAGAAAAGGAAAAAAGTATAAAGAAAAAAGAAACCCAAACAACAAACCAAGTAAACTTTATTGGAGTGTTTATTCTAGCAGACAGAACATTGAAGATCACTAAGTAAGTGGCAAAAATCTCATCTCCAAGCATTGATAGGGAAACCATGTAACCAAAAGGAAGAGCACACTACTGAAAGGAGCCGGTGATTGTGTGATGGAAAAGTCAAATGGACAAATAGTGTTCAAACCAAACATATTTTCACCTTCTTATATGTATTTGATTCCAGATATCCATTCAACATATTTCACTTTATCTTCCTGGCTGATATTAGTTGATTTAAAATTACCATTCACTTGGAAAAAAATATCATCTATTTCACAAAACCTTATTTGCAATGTTTGCTGTCATTCTGTGCTAGATTAAAACAAAAATTTCCCTACCCATCTATGGTAGATCCACTGTAGAAGACCATGGCCTCTCAATACTAATTTTTCTTCTAGGATTTGACACTGCAACACAGCTCAGGTATAACACTCTACATTATAAGTCACCCAGCTTTAGATGAGATTAATCTGACAATTCCCATCTTCCCTTTGGGAGCTAATCAACTGTATGTAATTAAATAATTCTTAGACCAGAAGAAACTAATAGGTAGCTGAGAAATTTGGGTTAGAATATTTCATGTTCATATTGCTGATCTGAATTATATCCAACATTCATTCTGAAGAATGAGTTATTGTTCAGAATAGAGTAACAACAGAGTTACTGCTCTAAAATAGGAAACCTCTCTCACCTAAGATATGCTCACACAGACTCAAGACAACTTTGTTAAACCACATTCAGGCTTGTTTTTCCTCTTATTCTTGGGAATGTTTTGTAATCCATTGGGTTTTAGGTTTTTTACACAAATACACAATTCATTTCACAGACATTTCTTCTCAAATCTCAATTTCTGAGATCTCTTTTGTATTCTGTGATATTTTTGGAGAATATATCAAACAATTCTTTGACGATTTAAGCACAGAAAAAAAAACCAATATTTATGTATAACACTGAGAGTGAGCAAAATGATAATGACAAAATCTGTAGACTAAAGGATTTTGTCTATTTTAAGTAGACATTTTTTTCCAGACAGAGATGAAGATATTTTCTCAGTGATCACATCTTGAATTAAAATGAGGAGTTAGGAATATGACAGGCTAAATTAATGCAGAAGAAAACAAGTGAAGGTTTAGTCGTACTATTTTTAAATGCATGCTGAAATAACAAAAAATTATATTTCTTTGAGAAATTCCAAATTTACAGATTTAGTATCAATCCTCCACAGAAAGGAAGGAACATAATGCTTTTCAATGTTGCAGTATAGAACTAAATAGATGAAATACAGACTTGCACATAAGCACATAGCATGTTTCCTATTTATATACAGGACATCAGTGTCAGTGGAAGTTACAGAGCAAGTAAGCAGTAGCCATATTTTCTGTATTTAATGTGTAGAAAGATGTTATTGTTTCCCAGTCGCACAGAGTTTAACTCTCAGTAAGCCAAGTGATATAAGACACCCTATACTGAGCAGAAAAAACAGATAATATGCATATACTTCAGCTTTCTAAAGCAATTAAGTGGTAATTGGATAGCTACCTTTCTATCTGACAGTTTAGTCTCAATTAATTTTGAAAAAATTTACAACATAGATCTGTTTTTATTCAGCTGAAGTAGCACATTCTGTTTTTGCAGCTAACCAGTAAGTACCTCGTCCTAGAAAAAGGAGATGAAAATACATAGGGCTGTAACTTAACATGAAACTGTGAACTCCCTCAGTATCTAGCAAGAAAAAGTTGAGCACCATAGACTCAGAATTCCTTTAAGGTAATTGACATTTTGAGACTGGGATTCCTGCCAAACACTTCTTACTGAAGACAGATGTACAACATAGAGCAATGACCACAAGCTGTGGCTCAGGAGGTTCAGATCAGACCCTAGGAAAAAAAATTCCTTGGAAAATGGTGCAGTACTGGACTGGGCAGTCCAGAGGGGTTGTGGAACACTCTGACTTGAAAGGTTTCAAGACCTGGTTAGGTAAAACCACAGCTCACCTCATCTGCTTTCATTTTGTGTGGGAGGTTGGAAAAGCAGTTTCTAGAGGTCCCTTCTGACTAACTTTTCTTTGGCTTTATGATCATTAATGAGTTTGGCCTATGTACTGGGTCTGCCTGGAGTGGAGTTATCTCTTCTCTTAGCAACCCATGCAGTGCTGCGGTGCTCTGTGTTTGTAGCTGGAAAGGTGGTGATACCACACCAATCTCCTGGCTGCTGTTGAGCAGTGTCCACACAACATCAAGGCTCCCTCTCCAAACACTACATCAAAGGGCAGTAGGTTGAGAGTAGGCAGGGGTTTGGGAGGGTGCACAGCTGACACAGCTGACCCAATCTAGTCAAAGAGATATTCCATACCATGTGATGTCATGCTAAGTGAGAAAGGCTAAGAAAGGTATGGGGATGGGAAATTTGTTATCAAGGTATTTGTTTTACAATGCCACTCCTTCCTATACTGAGGCCCTCCTTCCTCTGAAGTGACTGGACATCTCCTGCTGATGGAATGTATAGAATACATGTTCTGGTGGTTTTCTTGCTTTGCATCCACATGTGACCTTTGCTTAGTTTTGATAAACTGCCTTTATCTCAACCCAAAAGTTTTTCATCTTATTTTCTCTTCTTGTCCTGTTAAGGAGGGGAGTGAGAGACTGGTTTAGTAGGCATCTAGCACAGAGCTCAGGTCAACTGATTTCAGCCTAATTTCCCACAGATAAAAATTATAACATGTAAATACTTTTTATGCCTCACAGGAGTTATTTTTAAATTTGATGCCAATAACAGAACTCAAATCACAAGGTACAAGAAACAACGAATGAGACACCTTGGCTGTGTATTTAGGACAGTCTTCTGGACTTTTTGCATGATGAGTAGAGGAAAGAAGAGTTCAATGTCTGTTTCAGCAATGTTTCTTAGTAGTGCCAGTGGGACTGCAGGCATTTCCTTCCCCTGCGTTCCTCAGCCGGTAAGCTCTGCTGACTGAAAGAAGGGATGGGGTAGCTAGCTCTCAGTCCCATCTGCATTGCAAGTCTGTGCTGGGGGCCACTTTATCCTGGCATATAAGGCTGTTACTATTTCTGTCTTTTTTTCCCCAGACCTCTAGAGTAATACTATCTGAGACCTTTACCCATCTTTTAAAGTTGTTTGCAATTGGTTAAGAGAACAAAAGCTATAAAATATAGGCTATTTTCTATATAGGATTAGTCCTTTTGGGCCATGTCTTCATTCCTCTCACAACAGATTTCTGCCTTCCAATTCACAGCTCCAGCCCCAGGGCCCCAGACCCATGAACGTCACACCTACCCACACAACAAGCTGACATTCCTTTACAGTTCTTGTTCTTCAGGCTCTGCACCTCTTCCATCTCCCAACACCTGGGTCTTGCTTCTCCACACTTTCCTCATATCATCTTTATTTAGATTGTTTATTGTTTATTTCATTAAAATACACTTTATTCTCTTTTTAGTGAGTTTCCTTTTATACTATTTTGTATTTTTTTTTCTACACCATTACTAGATCAGGGTCCTACACTGTGCAATAGTCTTGCTTCTCTATTCTTCTCCCTATTCTACATCTACCTTCACACCCCAGCAATGCTGATAGGGAATATTCTCCTCTCCTAGCCTAGCAGGAGTCTTGCTGCTCCTTCCATTCCTCTCTTCCCTCTGCTAATGACCAGGAAGTGAGACGAACAAGATTGACAGCCTCTGAAGCACGGAAAGTGCCATCTGGGCTTTGTAGATTGAAAATCTTATTAGTTTTGCTTCCAGCCAAGTTGTGCATATGGAGCAGAGCAACTGGGGTAAGGAAAAGTGCAACTAGGGGAAGAGGGAAGACCAGAAGGGAATGAGAGCAATCACTAGGTAAAAACGCAAATAAAGAAGGAGATAAAGGTAGGCGGTAGAGAGAAAGATTATAATATCCCATTTAATCCTTCCACCTTGCTGCCAGTTTTTCACAACCTATATCCTAAGGTAATGTCTAGTCTAGATCTACAAAGAGAATTAGGCTTTGAAGTCTCAACACAGATTGATAGTGCCTCGCTGACCAAATGATCCACAAAACAGACGGCTGAGTTTGGGTGGTTTAGCTGCAAGACGCACTTCAACTTTTGCTCTTTTATTTTCCACTGTGGAACAGATTAACATCTTGCTGCCTACCTGCTCCCCAGAGCTATTTGCTGACCCTTTATTCTGCCTTTCTGTCCCAGGCTTCCACTATTGGGGTATGCCTGAAATAATGTCCAAAAAGGACTTGGTCATGGCTCCAAATGTAGACTAATTTTGCAGAGGAATCTGGTGCTAAAGCAGCTTCAGGAGGGAAATAAAAGTCTTCTTCAGTCACTTGGGACTAAACATAGGTCTCAGGAGATTACAGTCCTTTTGTTCTGTGTCCCTGTCTTTCTCCTTTATCAGTATGTCTTGGATTTAACTTTTTGACTGTTCTCATATGAGTCCTTTCCACATGAAATGTGTTCACATTTGCTTTCAGGTATTGCAATGCCAGTGACCAAATTGCTTCAGCCCCCCAGTCCCAGTGCCTTTAACGGGTGTAAGCAAGAATGTACAGATTCCCCCTTAGGTGATCTCTCTCTGCATGAGGTACAATGGCAGCTGCACATCACATTACTTTCCCAGGAACCCTTTTCCCTGCCTGCCTTGAAGGCTTCTCAGAAGCACATAAGAGACAGGGCAGGAGCGGTCAGGACAAAACGCACCCTGGCTGCGCTTCCTCTGACAGATTCTTCAGCATCCTATTGACAGCTGGTGCAAGTTATATCAGCCCCACAGCTATCATAATTTTTGCAGAGGCTGGAAGCAGTCTGAAGAATCAGGAAAGCCATAATCCAAATGCACTAGCTAAAAAAAATGCTCAGTATTAGAGATGGAACAAACCAGGCTGTACTGTGCTAAAATTGAATTTCCCCCCAAAGTCCTATCTTTCTCCATACATTTCTTATGGGCTCATAACTGTCATCACAATTACACTTCCACTGCTTTGCAATGCATATGCTAATACTTCCTTTGCAAGCACACCTGATAATTCTGGTAGAGCCTTGCAGCCTCAAAGCTGGCTTTAAATATTCATTCTCATTTATTTTTTTCCCTTAATCCTTACATTTCTTTTCTGCATTCTTCGTAGAAGCCAAATAAAACTTCAGAGTTTTAAAGCTTACATCCCTCTTTCTCCTTGTTTTTTTTAAAACTGAATGGATGAAACAAATATTCTCACTAACAGACAAATGTGTATTTTTTATCTCAGAAGCAGCAATTTCAACTTCACACCTCTTTATCCAGTGCTTACACATCTTTTTCCCACCCTCCAAGCTTAACATGCAACTACTAGACAATATCAACACAGGTTAGTTAGTCATTGAAAATGGCTGTAGTTGTCAAACATTATGTGGATCAGCACAAAGCTCCTAACATCCAGTGCTTCAATAATTTTGTTAAATTCACAGTTTGAATATGCCACCATCAACACAAGGTAGCCCATGGAGCATGAAAGTAGCATAGGCTTATAAAAATATTCTAAAAATTCTCAGTGCCATTAAGAAATAAAGCAAGCTGGTGAGGCAGGGAGCAGATTTCTCTTGGACACAAGGTTGTTGCATTCAATTTTGTTGAATGGACTGTTGTACATTTGATTAGTTCTTCAAGGATGGTCTCATGATTGCAATAATACCAGCATTAACAACAACAAAAGAAAATCAGATCAGACAGCCTTTCTGTTCTTTAATCTCTGCCTAACATTTCATGTCTTGCGCTCCTGGTTGTCTGTGAATCCCGTTTAAATAGGATATGCTGGCACACACTCATACCCATCTTGTTTGTAACCTCACTTGCAAAGTAGCTGCATGGCCTAGCACTGAGACAAGGCCATCAAAAATCAAGGGTCACTAGTGTACTGCAGGAATGTCCAAACCAGCAAGCTCCGAAATTTGCTTTGCACTTTCTAAAGAATAGGACTTAGGGAGCTTCTTGGAACCCTTACTGTTTGCTGAGGGACCTAAGCATTGGACAGGAGCATCATGTTGCTAGAGCCCTGTGGAGAGAGTTTGCATGGCCTCAATCAAAAAGATCTGAAGGATAAGGTAGGTGCTTCTTATTTATCACCAATAGTGTGAGAGTTTTAGGTGCATCCATGGACTAGGTGATGTTTGTAAATGGGCTTACAGAAACCTTGTCTGAAACACTTGCGGACAAATGCAAACAGTTGTCTCCTTATTCTGTCCCCACTGTGTGCCTGGCCTGCACAAAGCAGCTGTGCTGTGTTGCAGCCTTATTGCAAAGGAGGCCACTATGCTGCCCAAACACGATACAGGAAACAGTACATATGAACAGAGCTGGATGACCAGTATGCTGGGCAAAATATGTGTATTTGACTGCACTTTTCTCCACAGACTCATCTTTAAGTGCCTGGTTCTGACAAAACTCCAATTTAGAAATGATTTAAGAGAGAATAAGTCAAGCCTAGAGTAATAATTATCTCTTCCGTGATTAATGAGAAGCCAGTGTTTTAGAACCTGACAGTATTCAATCACCAATCAAAACTGCACCAGGCATTCATTCCTATGAATACAAATACATGGAGGTCTGGCTTCACAGCTGGTGCAAATTGGCTTAGCCCCACTGACTTCATGTAAATGAGCTTTAACTAGGCCAGCTGAGGAACTGGCTCAGACATCTACAACCCACCCAAAACACACTTTATTTTACCAAGAGAGGAAAAAAAAAAGAAAAAAATAGGTGTCTAGGTTAAAAACAATTATAAATAAACAAAAAGGGCATATTGTAATTTTTTTAATTACTTGAGCTGTGTTAATGAGCACTGCTCTGTGAAGCCCACCCTAGGAATACATACCCCAGCATACAAGTCACCAAAGGCTATTTCTGTTATTGTCTGCTTGTTTCTTTGTGTAAGTACCAGCTGCAAATAAAAGCAGTATAAAAGATATAAAAAGATGGGTTTGTGCACATGTTATCCAAATATGTGTTCTTATTTGATGATTATGTTTTTAGTGGTAAATCTCTGAAACAAAGTCTGCCTCAACACCAACTCAGCTCACTTACAAAGGGAAAATGTATGCCTAAGGCAGAGGCCCAGCCAGATGAAAGGCAGAACATCCTTCTTCCCAGGGAGCTCAGGGGGGTCAATGCCTCTCCTCCCCACCAGGCAGTGCTTGTGTTCCAAGACAATACAGTCTTTGAACAAAGGTGTCGTAGGTGCTATACAAAAGGGAGACAAATTGCTACTTTTTTCACAGGGGATAAGAGAGAGTGCTCTCTGGGATGAAACTTTACTCAGGGTAAGGGGAATGTGACTGTACTAAAATGGGGACTGAAAATGGAGCAGGAGGTGGAATATGTTTTCTTGCACCCTTTTCACCAAGATCCACAAACAGATCAGAGCACGTCATTCTTATTACACAGCTATGGACAGTGATAAAAACAGCAGCATCCATTTCTTTCTCCTAATTCTCTTAAAAATAGTAAATACTGCTAAATTTAGCCACAAGGCAGCAAAAGCCTGTAATTCTTTTTCCCACCTACTATCTGTCCTTCTTCCTGTCAATCCTCTCCCCATCTCCTCACCCTGCTGCTACAGGCAGTGCTGTTTTGCAGGTAGCTCAGAAGCTTTGAAGTTTCCCCTCAGAAAGCTGATTATATAAATGTTAGTATATCTTCAGCTTTAAAGCAGTTGGATCATCTCAGAGCATTTTACTAATTTTTCAGAAGGTTTTATACTGTTCTTTTTTCAGTGGGGATTTTTATGAGATTATAAAGGGAAAAGATGAATCCAGAAAGCAAGCGAAACTGTCAACAAAAGCATTTTTGAGGGAAGTGGTATATTGTGACAGGATGTCATATTCAGATCTAGATTGTGCCCATGCATTTGCCATAAATATCAATTTAGCTAATATTGTGAATAGTAAGTAAATGAAGGGTTTTTTCCCCCCATTGTGCCTGGAAGAATAGCAGTGTGAATAAAATTTATAAAAAGATTTTATCCATATTTCTAGAAGGAAATTACAATAACCATGTGAATATCTTCCCTTGATAAAGGTTTGGAAATAAAGAAGGGTTTTTTTTGGTTTGTTTTTTTTTTTATCAGTGTGTTAGGAGGGATTATTTGTTTGTTTTGATTTTTATGGAAATATACATTTTGTTGTACTCTCCCATGGCATGACGATGCCTGTGGGTATTTTTGGTGGGGAGTGTGATTCTGAATGTAATAATCTCCACAAAGTCTATGGAGGATTTTAATGAATAAGTGTGTTTTGAAAGAGCTGTCATTACTGGCATCTTTTATAATGTGTTTGAAAGCTTCTCCCAGAACTCATGCTTGCTGTCTCCTGGAAGAATTATAATGTATTGGAAAGATACAATCTATGTGGAGATATATTTTAAATACTTCTATCAAAAGCATTCTGAGTTATTAAAACAGTTTTTATGCAAGCAATTATACCATGCAATCAATGGCAAAATGCTCTAAAAGAGACACACAAAAATATTCAAAACAATAAAGAAAACTAAAATTGTGATTGCTTTCTCACTTCATTTCATGTGGGATCACATGCCTAAACAAGAAAGTAGTGCCCTAAAATGCAAAGCCAGGTCCTCAAATGTATTCAGGTACCTATATCCCATTGATGCCAGAGGAGCCAAGTGCCTTATTTCCACTTGATTCTGGGGGTTTGTCAGCTTTGAGCCTCAGATCTGTATAATCTTTTACCTCTACTGCCAGTTATCTTTTTTAGTTAATGCTAAGTGCATCTCAAGATGTGGTGTCATTTGCTACACACAGCACTAAACAGTGAGTTCAAAAACAGAGAGAGAGAGTGGTTGCCAGGTGGCTTCCAAATAGAAAAGATTATAAAATCAATTGGTATAGCTGCCATACAGCAATAATAAATCAACTACCAAAAAATGGAGCCTCTCATTTTGCTCCAAGATATTTTTTAAGACATTTTTCTACTTTTTTTCTTATTTTCTTTTAGATAAGTAAAAATCATTGTAGTGACTGTCATAAGTCTTTCAAATACTGTAGTAATCACACCTTTCTACATTTTTTGAGTTGTCTAATGATGACATCAAACAATGTACTGCAGGTGATTATAAGGTAGGAAGGTTTTTTTTCTGTTCAGTGAGAAGATAAAAATAATGTAGATAAAAGGAACTTATCTTTTACAAGACAGAACTCAAGCAATTTGAGATGGAAATCCATAAAAATATCACAAGTGTTGTTGAAATGATGAGTCACTTCAGCAGCATAAAAGTAATCTATTTATCTACATTTTTACCAAAGGCTTTGAATTTCTGTATCTCAGATAATAATATATATAATAAAGTACTTTGAAAAAAAGCTCAATTTTACTTTAAGGCATGAGCTCTCTAATGTATTTCCCTTCTTTCTTTCTATTTAGCATTATCTTTTATTGCGATTTTTTCTATGCCCTAGTACATATATTTTATAAATACATACATATTTCTATGTTAAAGAAATACTATAATCAGCAGGTTAGATAATGTACTTGTCAAACAACATTATTTAAGTAAATGGTCTGGTCTTGCTGATGTTAAATCAGAAATCCCAGTGACTAACTAGAATTTAACCCAAATCTATTAGTGACTTCCCTTGATAGTATAATTTTTTTTTTCTTCTTTTTCATCTGTTTAAGTCTCTTTCACTCAAGACACATATTACTATATCTAGTTTTCTAGTTGTTCTTTTCAGTTATATATCTTCATGAGAAACATTATCATTATTTTATAAAGGGGGACACTGAGACACTTGAAAACAATTTGCAGTTTATCAGGATAATTACTGGGAAAACCATAAACAGGATGCAAGTCAACTTTGTCTGGTTCAGTACTTACAGACATTGACAACAAATACTCAAATACAATTCTAAAAATTTATTTTTATGTAGATAGGATGCTAAATTTATATCCCAAGTCTGGTTTACACTAAACTAAGAATTAAGCTTTTATTCCATTAAAAAAAGGATTTAGAAAATTTGATTACATGTATGCACATTTCTTTGATTTCTTCACTACACAGTGCTGTTTTAAATGTGTCATTTTTGAAAGCAGACAAAGCAGAAGAAATGGTTTTTCAATACTTGGCCTATATCATGCATTCAGGATACTATCAGTACAGTACCTTGAATACCAGATAAATGCTGGCTGTTGTCTCCTCTGAGTTCTTTTCACTTTCAGCAGTATAATTTTATGTTAAGGTTTAGTGACACAACAATTGAATTGCATAAATCTGTTCATTATGCCACTTAAACTGTGAATTTCTGTTGTGAGCTCTAGGAAGAAGAGCTTTACAAATGCTGCAACGCACACAGCAAAAAAATCCCCAAGAAAACAAACACACCCACACCCACCCAAGACCAGATGTTTTCATTAAGCATTTGATGTGTAAATATGCACATTAATAATTTCTTTTTTTGTTCATGTATAACTTGCCCTGCAATTTTTAATTTTATTTGATATGGATTTTCTTTTTGAGTTAGGTCCTTCTCTAGATAGGTTTACTAACTAGAATCATAATATTTTGATTTTATCTTTTCATTTACTCCTTAAAAAGAAGATAGATCATTCTGAAACCTAGTTTAGACAATGCACAAATTTTATTCTCTCTCCTCACACACAAAGAGGGATTACAAAGTGTTACAATGAAGTATTCTGCTAAATATTTAAGGTTTCTAAAAAAGAAGAAATATTAGACAGTAAGCCGCCTGAAGCAAATTACAATGGAAAGATGGAATTATGTCCATGAATTGGGAAAAGAGAGGATTTGTGTAAGAATGATTCTTAATTACATGGAAATGACATTGTCCGACCTGCAAATGGTTCTGCCCCCAGATTTCAAGCAATTTTTTCACAGCAAAAGTGGGAGGTTAACACCAGACTTTTCTATCAGCCTGTGTGTGCTACTTCTGCTCATCGGAGTTCTTGGCTCATTTGCATGCTTCTGCCACTCACCCTGGAATTTACTGTGGTAGGACTGCATGTCAGACTTGGCTCACAGCCACAGCCTACTTCTCCATTCTCCCTTTATAGCTAACACAATATGAAAGTCACTAATAAAAAGCCTTTCATGTCAAATTACAGGAAAAAATCTCACTTGCCTAATAGGATTTTAAATTCTTATCATACTGGTGACTTTCTGTAAGTAATAACATTTGAAAAGAACAACTTAGCTGATGTTTTCTTCAAATACTCTCTATGCATTTTAAGTTTCCTTACAAGCCATGATACACTGCTCCTCTATCACTACAGAGACGATACAGGACAATGGATCACAGTTACACAGCCCTTTTCTTCTGTTCCCATCCCGCTGGGCTTTACATCTTATCACAAGTACTAGCTAAGGTTGTGCATATATTTCTGTTTGGTGTAGATGTCAGGCCTATTCTCTGTACATGCAGGAAGATGGGTTTGCATGTGTGTGTATGTATGATGAGTAGATGTACACATATTCAACTATAACCACAAAGGTGTGTGTCAAGACAGAGAGAGAAAGCTGTATGTATACATACAAATATACTTTTATCTTTGATAATACTGCCCTTCTAACTGTATTCAGAGCTAAACAATGTTAACGTTATTAAGCTTGCCATTACGTCAGTAATATGGAACTGCAGTTCTGCCCAGACTAGTTTTGTGTCCAACAGCTGTAACCAGTTCCATTACACTTCTATAATGACCTTTTCTTTCCCACCACCTCCATACCTTTCCTTCAAATTCTCTAAAGCAGTCTGGACAGATATTTGGGTAAGGGGATGAAGTCAGGCTTTGATGCCTCTCCCCAAATACTTACAATCTGCCTTGTTCCACCAAAGCTTCAGACAATCTGCAGGTGCTTGTGGAGAACAGTACTGTGGGAAGAGGCGGTATTACAGTGGTGATCCAAACTCACCAGTGCTGAGTCATTCCTGATTATTATCCCCACAAATTATCAGAATTGAATTATGTAGCTTGATAGTTTCTGATAGCATAATTCTTCTCCTGGTTACAATAGACTTCAGGTAGGATTAGAATGTCAATAGAAATAAGAAAAAATAATTATCCCTCAGTTCTATAGTTCTCATCTAATGCAGACCCCTGATATAACTTGGCATCTTCTGTGAAGCCTTTGACACAGCACCCCACAACATCCTTTTCTCTAAACTGGTGAAAGATAGATGTAATGAGTGAGCTATTAGATGGATAAGAAAGTGGTTGAATGGCTGTATCCAGACGGTAGTGGTCAATGGCTCAGAGTAATGGACATCAGTAACAAGTGGTGTCTCTCAGACCCCTGTATTGGGACCACTGTTATTTAATATTTTCATTAATGACATAGACAGAAGGATTGAGTGCACCTTTGAAGGGATCAAGTGCACCCTCAGCAAATTTACAGATGAAACCAAGCTGAGCAGTGTGGTTGACAAATCTGAAGGACAGGTTGCCATCCAGGGGGACCTGGACAAGCTCAAGAAGTGGGTCCATGGGTATCTCATGAGGTTCAACAAGACCAAGTGCAAGGTGATGCACCTGGGTCAGGGCAACCCCCAGTATCAACACAGGCTGGGGATGGACCTCTCTTTAACCTGGTTTTTACATAAATGAAAGATCTCTTGGCAGTATGCCACACTTGAATTTCAGATTAGCCCTTTGCTTCTGGATTAGCAAGGCTAACTGACATGCACACTGGGACAGCAATTCTGTAGAAGAAAGAAATTTGCCAGAAGAAAAAAATCAAAATTAGATCTTACCTAATTTTATCTAGGCATATCTATTGCATCCTTTAGGACAGGGCTTTCATGGTAAGCTTTTTTAATGAAACTGAGAGACTAAAACCCTTCTCAGATGGATATCACATCCTCTGAGACCCAAAGAAATGAACAGGCTTTTCTTTGGCTATTCCTTACTTGAGAAATCTGAAGCAGTTGTGGACATCTGGAAGAAGAGTTACAAGTGCAACTCAGCTCATATTTTTGAGCACCTCAGTGTTCTGCCCCTCAATCTGCCAACCTTGGATTTTGGCCAACCATATACATGTATTATATTATTTTTAAGGGGTATATCTAGGCTCTAAATTATTTTTAATCCTTACAGAAATACGTGTATATTTGCAAGTTTGAACTGGATTCAGATTGATGGATGAATTCCTTGATAAACAAGGAGCTCCATTTTAAGTAAATAATATCTGGCATTTCAAATAAATTTATTTTCCAAAATAAGCAGCAGTCAAGAAAACAGTATATCTTTGACTCCATAAAGGCACCCATTTGCTCCTAGGAACATGATGAACAATTTAAGGAGCATTACCCCTTCCGTGTAATCTCTATTTTCTAGTATTGTGTTCAAAGGTTTTAAAGTTTCTATTTTACCACCTTAAATGGAGTTGCTTGAGGTTTAGTAATGACACATTTTGTAGGTAGTCTGTGTCCCCACAACTCATGAAAGCTCACTTAAATTTTTTTTCATCTCCAGCATCCCATCAGTATACTGACATTTGCAGGTCATTGATCTAAACAGTGATTAATTTCAATGAAATTAAAAACTACAGAAAAGCAGGCAAGCAAAAGAAATACCACAGTATAGGAAAGTCTGAATGCATTTAAAAGCTCTGGAGACCCTCAAACTAAAATGACACACACACAAAAGTAAATCCCAGCTGCTGTTGAGAACTAGTAAGAAAAACCAAGTCTAACAGTAAAACCCCTAAAACAGAAGCCACAGTAGAGATAATTGAGTACTATACTTCCCACTCATTTTCCCCTTTAAATTTAACGTGTTTTGCTAGAAAACTGTTACAGCACCATGATGGGCTCAAAATGAAAGCACTATGTTATAGTGATATGTACCTATAATAATATCCAATAAAAGTGTTGAAGTTATACTGCAGCATGATTAGCTTGGGTAAGCATTCTCCTACTGGCAATAAAAGATAAGGCTGTCTTGAACAATTCTGCTTATTTGCCTTCTAATTTTACCATAGAATAATGGAAGCCAAGGATAGAAAAGCCCTGTTGGGCTGCCTAGCTCATGTTGCTGCCAATGAAGAATTCATCATTATATTCTGGCTTTTAGCACTGATTATTCTTTTACAACTTCCCTTTGGAGTCTCTTCTATATTATCAGACATATCAATGTGAGGAGGTTTTTGTTGCTTTTCAGCCTACATCTGATTGTTCTTAATTCCAGTCCATTAAACATAGTGACAATCCCTTACACCTCTGTAAACATTTCCCCATTTTCTTGATGTCGGTATCCAGGTACAGGTACAACACTTGCTTTGTGGTCTGCAAAGCCCAATCCTATCCAGTGTTACAATCTCTTTCTGAGGAATTTTAGCTTGTAATACAATAATTTTAAAAATTTAAGTGTTTCCTTTCCCTGATGTGAACAGATACAGTTTTGGTTAGGAAGCTGGGAAGTGTTCAATCTACCCTGCTGTGGTATGAGGCTCCTTCCTGTCTGTTAGGGATTCCTGCTCATCTACTAGCTTCACAACCAAGTCTGATGTGTTTCCTTGCTGGCTTAGCTGTTTTTAGCTACCTTCATTGTTCAACAAATCTCTGAAAGTTCCCTCCTGGGTTTAGCAACCTCTAGGAGCAGAAGTCAAAGCATCTCTACCAGTTGAGTGTGGCAGCCAGAGCAAAACAGAGTCCTAACCATATCTGCCAAAAGAGTCCCTAATTTACAACACCCAGCATACGCCTACAGGGATCTGGTTTGGTTTCTTTTTCTAATAATGCAAGTGCCTTTAAAATAAATAAATTATATTTTAAAAAAAAAGAAGTGTATGTAGGAATAGTTTTGAAAAATATGGTACTTTTGGCAAAATTGCAGAGAAAGAATCAATCCTTCATAAATATTCAATAGCATCAAGTTCCCAGGCTATGTCTGAGCCAGTTTTGTGCCTTAAACATATTCTAGGGATATTTTTTTCTGCCACAACTTCCCCATTATAGTATCTTGTGTCCTCATTATTTTATTTTCATTTCCATGAGTTTTGGTTCTCATGAAGGATTAGAACTGTAGGCTCAAGGTCTGTGAACCTGATAAATTTGCTCTTATTTCAGGCTTTGTGCTTGTGAAACATGTAGGCACAGGGCAAAAAAAAAGTCATGAGAGCTATTTTAGAGGCTGAATCACCTCCACGTCTGTAGGGAGACTCTTCTCAGCTACTGACGGCTGGAAAAGTAGTTGCCAAACCGCCACTTGAGCCTCAGATGAAGCATTACAGAAAGCTGGGCCTGTGGAATCTAGGAAATCTCAAATCCTTGTCTATTTCACATTCTGTGGCCCTCATATTTCACACTTTTTTATTTAAAAGGGCCATTTTAGAAGACATTCATTAGAAACACAGAGCAGGTGACAGGGTCAGCTTTTGTGTTTTAAAACACAGAACAGCAAAGGAGCATGCCCTACTGTTCTTAAACCCCTGAAAAATATGACCACCCTAGGAAGAAAGAGAGAGAAGGAAAAGATGGAAGTTTGTGATTCTTTTTGTTTACATTTTTCCCCCTTTAATATTGCTGTCTTGAGTGAACATTTCTATTTTCTGTTGGGAAATGGGGGTGTTTCTACCATGTCAACCTCAAGAGTCATCGCTCTTTCTGAGCTGGTTATTCCCTTCACCTACAGACTTACCAAAAGCTCCTACTGAAGTATTTTCCAGCTAAAAGGCAGAAAACAGGGCAGATCTAGTCTCTAGCTGATAATCAAGCTCCCAGACTCAGGACAAACATTCAGGGAAGAATGAGCAAAACTGCAAGAGGAAACAAAAGGCAAGGATGGAAAGAGAGACAAGGTGAGAGGGAGGAAGGGTGGAAGGGGAGAAGAAAGACAGAAGGAGACAGAAAAAGTACATAAAGCCAGGTAAGAAGCAAAGACTTCTAGAAGAATTTGGGGGAGGTAGGTTTAGTACCAAGGTTAAGTTTTATCTGTACATGAAATATTTCATGGTAGTTCTGCTGGGGAAAAAGATAAAGGTGCCATCTCTCAAATATTGCTCTGCTTACAGAGGGAAAACTGTAACTACTCAGTCATTTATATCTTTCCTACCTGAGACACTACCAGATGGTGCAATGTAGTCTCAGGTTAATCATTGTGTGAGAGACCTGGCTGGGAGCCAGACCCACTTCACAGTCAACTGTGAGAACAAGCAGTGCTGAACCTTACATAAGATTCACAAGCAGAGCCCCTGGATTTTAAGCAGACATCTGGTATGACTTTTCGTATTTATTTGCTATAAGGGTTCAAACTGAGCCAAAATGTGGCATTACACCATGCCTGTCTTCTCTGGTATATATATAAATTTCTGCAGAATACAAACTTTCATGAGAAAGAATCTTGTGTTCTTACTGTCTGGCATGAGATTTCCAGGCAGGTAGCAATGCAGGGCTGAGTCTCCAAGCAAACAGATTGAAACAGTGCTTTTGGGAAGCAACTGTCCCTTCACTGTGCCACACAAATAAAAAGCATGAAATAGATTGCTGCAATTCTATTTTCCAAGGGCTTGGATAAATGAAGGGACTCCCCACAAATTCATTTTCCGGTACAGAGAAAATTGCTTTTGGGTCTACCACTCTGTGACTGCAGAGTCCTACTGCCCCCATGAAAGAGGACTTTGATTTAATCTGCTATTAAAGTGCATAGACAGGTTAGAGGTTATGTGTATGCACTATGAAGGTGTCAGAGTGACAGTGAGATGGTTCAGCATTTAATTCTGTAGAAGGGGGAACATTTTCCTTTCATATCAGTAGGCTGTTGACTATGAAGAACAGTGATGTTTTGGCCAGCTGTATTTGCTGTATGACCGATTACAAAAAGGAAAAAAAAGGCAACTAGGCTTTTCTGAGACTTTGAAATTGGGATTAATGAAGAGCTGAGAAACATAGCAGCAGCTTCTCTCCTACACACGCATGCACACTCTAATAGGAATTTATCCAAGCAAACAAAACAGAGACATTATAATTTAAGGATATTGCCCTTCCCTTAATACTCACACTTGATGCATAATTATCCAGTGGAATTCCAATACTGAATGAAGTCAGTAAAAGAGTTCTGTATATTTCTGAAATGCAGATGATGCACATAGACATGGAACTCTTAATTTTCTTCACTAAAACATCTTCTGATACTGTTTTTTAGAGGTATACATAATCTTTTTCTTTTTCTTTGGAGTATTTAGGAATAAAGCCTGATTTTGCCTTCTTGCAGATCAGGTTCAAATACTACATTTTCTGTGTATATTATATGAGAATGTCATCAAAATTGAAGGGTACCAAGTGTACTGCAGAAATGACCATTGCTAGCTTTTTCACTTATGCCTCATGCAATAAAATTCTTACACTGTTTCAACAGTATGGCTGTTGGGCAGAACCACATGTTGAGGAGAGTAGAATTACAATACCTTAAAAGAAAGGCTGTCATAGGAATTCTCTATGATATCCGATTTTCATTGCCACACTCCTTGAGCCATGCAATATTTTCCTCTCTCTTCCTTGCTCCTTTTGGGGCGTCTGCTGTGTCAGTTTTATACAAAATAACATTTCTGATGGAGCTCCCAGCCAGGTGGTCATCTGTTGAACTAGCAGATTACAGTCTGACCTAAAGTTTTTACATAAGTATGTATAAATAGAAATGCACATGTATACATATATATATACATATATATGAATATGTGTATGCATTAAAGAAATATAATAAATTATCACTTAAATATTTTTTCCTGTTCTTATCATTTGAATGTTAATAAAATGATCTTAAAATATTGCCATAATTCTTGATAACAGCTACCTGACAGATTTTATAGTGCACACTTTATTCATTCAATGTCTTGCACAGATCAGAACTTTCTAAAAGCAGGTAATTAAAAAAAAATACCCTGAGCACATGGCAGAGATTTACAATAGTTGCATTCACAGAAAAACTCTGCTACTAATGGAGATAATCCAATCAGAATGGATGCCCCATTGTGCTAAGTGCTGTACAATCACAGCGTCAAAGACAGGATCTACTCTGCAATGCTTGCAGGATAATTAGCTGTAACAATAGAACATGATTTATTTTCACTAATACTGGGACACTCAGTGCCCACTCAGACCCCCACCAAGCTTACTTAGTACGGCTCCAACTAACACTGACAGGCATTGAAGCAGGTGTCTACTGTGATCTGTTCTGTGAACTAGCAAGCACCAAGCAGGCAAAATGTGAAGTAAATGGAACAGGGGAAAAAAAAAAAAAAAAAAAAAAAAGGAAAAGAGTGTGAGAGTATCACAGAACATACTTCGTACATTTATTTTGACAAGGCTAGTTTAAAGAATATATGAAACTTCATAGTAACACTAATTAATTTAGCATTCAGGTAATGAAGACTTGTTAATGTGGGGTCTTCATTATAACATTCTTCCACTAAGCCTTTGATTAAAAGATTAAAAGAGTCAAAGCTTCCATTTCATTTATTTCTTTATTTTGATAAGCTCATTTTGTTTGCAGATTAATACATTGAGAATTTCCTATTGTACCTTATTGCCCCTGGCTCTGTAATATGAGACAATTCAGGACTGCATCCAATGTAGTGTTTTACATGCAGTAAACGTTCTTGCAACTCCACTAAAGTCTGGAAGATAGAATTAGATATCTAAACTTATAAAAATTTATGGTTCCAACTTTGTTTTCAGGTGAATAAACTGCACCTTTTTTCACTCTTCTCTTGGTACCCACATCCAGTGTCCCCATATCTTGCTCCCCCATGTGCAGTTACTTGGAAATAGACAGAAAGGGCTATACTGTTGGCTAAATCAATAACCTGGAACTTGTGATGCTTACCTGGAGTGTGAGTATAGAGGGTTTCAGTCTGCTATGGCCAAATAGACTGAAACCATTTCTTCAATAAATGCTAAACCACGTAGGATTTACTGCATGAAAAAGTGTGACAATATATTGCCTGATTCTTTCTATCAGAATATCAGTAATAATCTTTGCTCTACATTACATGCTTTCTAAAAAAAGATTTGAAAAAAAACCCACTTTCCAAACAGGTAAGAAGTAAGCTTCCAACCTTTTACTTTCAAAGAATTCCATTGTTTCTTTAGCCAGTCTTCTTGGATACCTGTTCTCGATATAAACATATGTAAAAGCTAGCACGTATTTGATCCTGTCTAAATCATTGGTACTCCTCTCCGGGTTTGGATGACAACTCAAACATGTTTGCACTGAACAGTCAGTACTTCCATGGGAGCTAATGTGTTAACTGGGGTAAGATCCACTCACAAGCACATCTGTAATGATGACTGTAAGCGTCTAAGAAATGAAAGACCTGTAAAAGTAAATGATCCATACATGTTCTTGAAGGAAAACTGCTATCATTAAGATTGTCCTCTGCATGGATACATCAATAGTACAGTTACAGATTCTGTTGCAGATCACTTCATCTTCTAGGTTACGTGATAGAGAAAGACAAAACATATCCTGGAGTGCAGTATAAAATGATTCCACAGAGGAAGCCATCATCCATCTGGATTCCTAAGGGGAAAGATAAATAAATAAATAAATGGATTCCCTGTATTTTTGTAACCCACCATTTTAGTAGCTCTGGTTATGTACATACAGAGATGATATTAACAAGATATTTCTGTACATAATCATCAGTGAGACTAGTCTAGTCTCACTAAACAATATATACTGCACATGACTGGTATATTTTCATCACGTGATTAATTTTCAATGGGAAAAATATTTTAAAAATCTAGGCATTTTTTATTACTGAAAAGGACTTAAAGGTTTTATAGAACTTGGACTTTTTTTTTTTAATCCTGGGAAAAGATATTAGGACTTCTCATATATCTTGTAATTTACAATTTGTGGACCTTTTTTCCCATTAAATTTTTTCCTACATTTTTTTCTTATTTAACTACTGTATCTGTTACAGCAATATACTACAGGTCCCGACAGCCAAAATTCAGAGGTTAAAGCACTTCTTTTGTCTTTTAAAACATTACAAATCTTCTTTTCACTAAATTCTATTTATCTTTTGGTTCTGTTTTTGTTTTTAGGGAATGGTTGCCATTTGTGATATTTATGCAATTTTAAACAGCTGCTGTTAAATGTGTCAATATCTTATTATGACCAGAAACTGCTATAGGCAGGCAAAATTAGGACTAACTGCCATAAAATGCAGCTACAGACATAGTGCCAAAGAAAAGGATTTGTCATCTTCATATGGGGCATCGAATTGTAAGTACACTACAACATGCTCTTTCATTAGGCAAGGTCTGATTCTGCAAGTGGTGGAAGAATTAGGCAAATGCTGGTGTAAGCATTCTCCTTGAGTTCATCGGGACTACAGTATTTGCTTTTGATGGGATTCATGTCTCTTGGGGTGACTTTATGATGTGTATCCCATATCGCTGCCCTATGCCCAGAAATTAATTCTTGTGCCTTTCTGTGCCTTTAAACTGAGCCTGAGAGGGGGAAGGAAAAACTGAGCAAAACTTTTTCAAAGCAGTTTGCAGCTTGTTCAAGGTCACACACAGATAGAGACTTGTTTTTTCCCAGCTGTGGCAGGGGAGCGAGGAAGCACCCGGCTTGCTGCTTTCCAGTCAGTTTCTGGCCAGTTGTTCAGTTTCTTTTTCTCCGGAGAGTTGAACTTTTTTTTCCTTCCCTGGAATTTCGGATCTTCTCCCTTTTCTACTGAACTGCTTCAGCCTCAAAGCACATCAGGAGGACTTTCCACCAGAGACAGAGGGCCTGGCCCTGGGCCAAGTCCCAGCTCCGAGGAGACCAAAGGGAGGACTCAAATACTTTCCCAGGTTTTTCTCCACAGCGAGAGATTTTATTATTTAGCATTATTTTCCTTTTCCCGTGTGTTTGTTAAATAAATAGTTTTTATCTCTTTCACTTTCCTTTGAGGAAAATTTATTTTTTCCCAAACCTGGTGGGGGAGGGGTGGTGACCTGCCTTTTCCCAGAGGATATAGTTCTAAATTTGGCCAAACCAGCACATCATGTCACTTAACTGCAAGAACTGAAAAGTTAAATTTTCAGTCTAAGTTACCTAAGCTGCCCCAAATGGCAGTGAAGTGCTGCATGCAGAGGTATGAGGATTCATCACACCCTGAGGTACCTGTGTCCAGTAGGTCAGCTGAATACTTTATAGAGATGTTTTCAGTCACCACTGACTGTTGAGGAAGTCCATAAAACCATGTGTCTGCACTGCATTCCAAAAATGCAGTCAACTACATTTTTTATTAATAATACTATGGAAACAGACATATTATGAGAGGGTTTGAGGTGTCAGCTTTGCTATTTGTCCTGGATCTCAAGAGAGAGAGAAGATGCATCATGTACAAACCTTTTTGACATCTACTAATATCTTCATTGATCTTGCAAATTTTACATTGTCAATCATTACATCAATGAAACTAACCAAGGAAATAGAACTTCAAATTGGATCTGAACTACCATGGATTTTTCTCTAGTTGTGTGAATAAGATAAGTTCCTTCAGGAAGGAGCATTTCCTGTGACGGTAAGGCATTAAGACCTTTCTTCTGCTTTCTCTTTTATATCGATATACAATGCAAACAATCTTAAGATTGTCCTAAGATCTGAGACTAAGACAAAAAAATATCTAAACAAACGTGCATGTTGCCCTTCACAGCACAATGCCCTAAACAGAACTGGACTAGGAACTGTTCTGCTTTGAAAATCAGAGATTTCAAAAATTTCTGCATGATTTTGAAAAAAGGAGAGAGAGAATGTCCTATGAGAGCAAGTTGCAAAAACACAATTTACTGTAATTACTGCAGAACACTTGCCCTAAATGATGACGAAGATTTGTTTCCCCTTTTGTGAATTAGTGCCTTAACTGTCCCAATACCTCTCATTTTCATTTTTTGAGTTTACACAGACTCCTGTCCCGAGGCTCCTAACTGATTTCTGGTGACAGACATTGCATGCAGCATTCCCTCAGCTTCCTGCTCTAAGTGGCTCACCTGCTGTAACAGAGCTGCTGCCAGGCAGACAGAGACACTGAAAAAGGTGTCTCAACCTCCTCGCTACCATCACTGGTTATCACAGCAAAGATGTATGTGAATGTCAAGAAGTTTTCATTTATGAAGCTTCTGGTTCATTTTCAAACATGATAATTAACACTGACAATTTCTATGACGCATGGTGTTGCAAAGAGGTGGACTCGCCTATTTATGTACTAAAGTACCTTCCCTCCTATGTCACATGTAAATGGGAAGGGACAAGCCTGGCATAGCTGGCCCTAAAGATTTATGTAGCCAGTGACCAAGTGGTTGTTGCTTGGCTATTCCCTGCTAAAAGGAAGCATGCGTCTTGAGAAGCAAACCCACTCTCAATTCCAGCTCTAGTTTTTAGCTTGAAACCTGGAGGGGTTTCCAGCCACTGGGAGCTGGCAGAAGGGGGTTTTACCCTTCGCGCGCCGACACAAAGAAGCCTGGAGGTCAACGCTGAAACCCCTCTGGAAGGCGGCACTCAGCGCCCAACACACAATGAAAAAGGGGTAGAGCTCCTCACCCAAAAGGGGCTGTATCCTTCTGTCGCTGTTAAGCAGGCACTAAGGCAAAGAAGTAAAGAGAGGGGACTCTCCGCATGTGTTCCACGCAGGTTTACTCCAGTGAAAAGACAGGGATGAAGAGGCCAATTGCTGGGAGGGTCCAGGGATCTTATACTGGGTACAGAATAGGTGGGGAAAGGGATCCCAGCCAATGGGATAGAGACAAGAAGGTGGGGTTGACAGGAAGGGAACCAATGGGAACAACACATAGGAGGGACTCAGGGAAGGATCCAATGGAGCGTCGAAGAACAAAGAACTTTCTAGGACTAATACATATTAAAGAAGGAAAATGAATATACATAACTTCATACATGAAACAGGGGACAAAATATTAACCAATCAGGGGAAAACATACAGAAGACAAAACAAGGGAGTCATGAGTTCTCACCATGGCTGAAGTTACAAGCTAAACTTGGGTTGCTGACCACCACAGCTGGTTGTCTGAGTTCTTTTCAGGAGAAAGAGTAGCTGCAGCCACGTGCACTGCTACAGAAACCCCAGTCCATTTACTGCCTTCCAAGGACCATTAACCCAGAAGCATGGTACATTTAATAGTTAATTTTTACTTCTGGGTCAGAGGGTGCTGTAAATGGTTAAGTTCAGTCTAATGTGGAATATCTCAGCACAACCAATGTCTTTTAACACTTGCTAACCTTTTTCATTGTACTGGAAATCTACTTGTATCAAGACAATTTTAGGAAAGAAGTATTTGCTTTCCCCTTAATAAGTATGCAGGTATAACTGATAATTACAAACTAGCTATGAGCCTGGATGGTAGAAAATAATACATAAATTTATTTGATAACTTGAAAAAAAACCCTTAACTTCTAAAATACAATCAATTCCATTTCTTTTATTTTAACATTTAAGACATACTTGTTTTTCCTGTCTGGAAAGAACTTCATTTGAGGTCACTTGATTGAAGGGTCTGTTGCCTCTTTCAGCTTTTAAAAAAACGTTTTTCATAAAGGCTGACATTTAAATCTCTAAAATCAAAAAAGGTTTTTTCCATGTAACATATCTCAGAAGAGGTTCTCCTGTAATACAGTGCAATATGCATTTATAAAGAAGCCATTAGGATCATTTATTTTGTGAAGATGAACCTTCTGCTACAATGACAATTTTTATATATTACTAAAAGGAATATCCAAAACCAATTTTCCTTTAGGATTCAAAATTATTACGGTAAGTTTATTACAGAGATACTTTTAAAATAATTTTAGGGAAAACTTTGTCTTCCTTCCTTATCCCTAGATGACAACTGCAAGAACTTCACATATGAGAAAACAGTGGGAAGCTCATGTGAATAAAGGAAGACCAAAACTTTTTAATCTGACCAGAGAGAAACTCTCCCAAAGCCATGATGAGAAAAATACTGGAAAATGCAGCTGCTGCAGCCAGTATCCTTTGCCCCTTCAAATAAACACTAAGGTGAAATCATCTTTTTCCTCTCCTGACTAGAAGTAAAAACAGCCCTGCAAGAAGGATTATGAAGTTGTGAATTCCCTTCCATGTATCCCAGGAAATATGAAGGAGGTGTGTAGAAAGGAGGAGGACAGGAGAGAGGAAGAAGTAACAGAGAAAGACACAAAAGGCCATGGAAATCTCTGCAATCTCAGACATATGATGAATTCCAGTCAAATGATGGAATTTTGCAGATATTTCACTTACATCCACTTGTTGGGAGCTGAACCACTTGACAGAATGATATGGTCTGTATTTATCACACCAGTTCATATGACACCAGTTCATGAACCATGCAGGAAACATACTCAGAACTGAGTTTTGGGGTCCCTGCTGGGTGTTCTGGAGCAGGGCCCTCAACACACCATACATCAAGTGGCAGAAAGCAGTTTAGGGATATCTCTCTCTCTCTCAGATACAACAGACTTTTTTTCCTGAGGGTTTAAGGTGTGCAAACTGGGAAGGGAAGATGTGGGTTAGGGGACACAATGACTTTTTATTTCACTTGAAACAAACCAACAGCACTTATTTGGCACATATATACATACATATGCTGAAAAATCACCATACTGCTGAAAAAAATATATTTTTCTTTAGAGACCACCTTCATTTTTGGTGGTACACTTCATTTGCCTTGCAGGCTACTGCAAAAAGTGATCTTGATGTAATAATATAGAGCTAAACACAAAAAAATGCAAATTCATTTTTAGATGCATATATTTATGAAGCAAATACCGGATGTTTAACATCTTCCCCTTTGGCTTTATTTATAAGGCATTCATTCTCTCTCCACAGGTGAATGAAAACCATGAGACTCACACAACTTGTTTACAAGTATGTCCTGTTTTTATCTATGATTACTTCACAGCACTCCCGTGCTTCTCTGATGTGCTGGGCTGTAGTCACAGCCCTGATATAAGCAACATATTACTTTCCCAACCAAAGAAAATGTAATTTCAGCAAGCTTGTCAACAGTAGGGCCCAGCAGGCAGGCAAAATGCAGAATCCAAAAGAGGATCAGGTTTCCTGGTATTTCTTTGCTAGCAGAGAAGATTGGAAGAAATTAAGCAAGTCTGATCTGTGCAATTTATCCTCCGAAGTTTATGGTGAGAGAGAGGTTATTCACTCAACAAAAAAGTAGTGCCAGTAGTAAAACTGTGTGGAAGTGATGTGCTTCATAGCACAGTACACTTGGTGCAGCTCCTCAACCTGAAAGTCAGCCTTAGGCTTTTTGTACAAAACTGATTTTAAATTCTAATAAACCATAATCCTGTAAAGAATGCTCTTATTTCCTCTCTCACCTGCCTCTTCTCCCTGTGTACTAGTTTCCTTCACTGGATGGGGTGATGTCGCTTGTGTTTCTGCTTCTTGCTGGGATGAAATTATCAATCTACCTGCCATCCACTTGAACACCAGACAGAAGCCACCACATATCAACTCATTATTGCATCCAGAAATAGAATTAATCTAGCTTTTTTTTTTTTTTCCCTCAGAAATAATTTGCCTTGTCAACATAAAAAACAGTAATTAGAGATCCCTTTACTTAGAAGAAACATAAACTTCATGTTCAGGAAATCTACAGTTACAGGCTTCATAAAAAAAACCTTCATGAGATGGTTCACTTGCTTCTCAAGTACTAAGAATTTCTTATTCAAGTTGTCTAAGGTCTCTTTTTACTGTGACCCTGTGTGTCTGAAATCTTCAAATCATCATTCATTTAGCGTCTTAAAGCTGTGTTACCATAAGAAGTATAAAAAAGTGTAATAGTCTCTGTTGAATCAGAAGGACAATTAATGTATTTTGCATTGAGACAATTAATGACATTATAAGCAGGAAAAAATAAGGCTGTCATACTCTCTCCTCTTCACTGCTTCTAAATTTGTTTAATGTAAACTGTTTAACATTAATTATGTCACTCTGGGGTTTTGGCAAAGCCTAAATATTATTAGAGATTTTTTTTTCTTTTCCTACTATAAAGTCATATATGGGGTGAGTTTTTAGGGAAGAAGTTGTTCAAAAGGATGTTACTGGACCATCCAAATTCAAGAGACCTGATTTTTTCTTTCCTGGGTGCAAATGCCCAGCTGGGTGCACTTGGGGAATTTGGAGGTCCCTCCATCCCACTCTCATGCAGGTTGCAGCCGCTGTTGCTGTTTGCAGGTTCAGGCAGCACCAGTGCTGAGAGTGTAGCCCACAGACACACACACACAGAAGCAGTATGACCAGGCAAACAGACAAGCACTGCCCTTAGCAACATCCATGTTGCTCCGCTACCAAATCTACTACCAAAACTCACACAAGTACCCTGCTCCACAACATCCCAGATCCTGACCTCCAGCAGCAAACCTTCCAGATGACTCCTTGGACTGGTAATCACGTGCCTCTGTCCCCTCAGCAGGTGACCTCTTATGGTGAGTTGCCATCTCTTCCTCGATGTCTTGAAAAGTTTAGAGGTAAGTGAACCAAGTTATTTGTTTGTAAGTACACCAGCCTCCTCTTTACCTTCGAGAGTGGTAAACCTATTTCACTAGTGTAAGCCCTCAGGTGGGGAAGGATCCTTACTCTTAGAATCATCAGAGCCAGTCTTCCCCTACTCTAGAGATTTCTCTTACCTTGGTAATGGGGTTGGACACTGCTTGCTTCTCTGTTGCAGATAAGAGCTTGGGCACTTCAAGCTACTGAGTCTCAGAGCTAATCCTATCTCCTTTTCACCTTTGCAAATGCTGCTCAGCCTGCTCACTTCTTCCCATAACCCCTCCACCTGGCAGCATAGCTCCTCCAGGACAGTTAACCTCCCACAGGACCTCTGTGCGCTCCTTTCCTGTCTCCACCATCTGAGGCTCAGTCTGCATGAAAGCCTCTGTCCTGGTAGGGTCAGCTGCTCCACATCTGCTGAAGACACTGCTCCATGACATGTTCCAGCTGTGTCTGACTGAGACTATTACAGTGGCACCATTTCCACAGAGGCCCCCTTCTGCACACCCTTCTGCAAAAACTGCCCAGCTCTTACACAGGCCCCTCCTGAACACTGACTGAAGATGCACTGACCTTCCCTAATAAAGGGCCAGCTGTAACAGAGCCTCTGGTCTCCCTGGGTCAATCATCTTGAATAGAAGCTCCTAGAGGTTGCTTGTAATTCCCCTTACCTTGTCCTTGCCTGACAGCAGTGGGCGCCCTCGAGTTTGTCAGAAGGTTCCCAGGTGTTTTCCAAGGATCTTGGAGCTTGTCTCTAGAAGCAGAATCCAGGTACTCAACTACAGCATCTGTCAGCTGCCTCTGTTAGCTTCATTCTCAGATATTCACCCAACAATCACAGACACAAGTATTAGGATGGTCTCTAACTCTACCTGATATGCATGCATGGACCCTGAGCCCCTTTCCTAGCCACTGGTCCATACCCTGAGTCTGTCCTGGTGCAGGTCTCCTGCTACTTGCCACCTAGTCAAGCTTAAAAGGTGCTAGCAAATGACACATGCACACACATGAACCAAGGGTGGTATTTATGTGGGAAAAATTAATGTACACAGGTCTTTTCATTGACTTCTCACACACATACATATATATGTGTATATATATGTACATACATCCTTGCCTCTCCAGTTCCTGACACTGAAGTCCTTTCACTTCAGCCCTTTATGCCTCTCCTCTCCATTTTCCTGTGCTTTTTTCTTACCAGTCTACTCTGATCCTTGCCTTTCTCCACTCTTGGCCTGTCCTCTGAACACCCTAAAAAATTATTATAAATTATCCCTCTTTAGTATCTGGTAATAGTAAAGTTAGTCTTGGTTTTTCCTTCTTATCAGTTACAAGTTCTGATGGACCCTTTTCAATGCTCTCTCTGAGCACTTAATGAACAGATGGCCAAAGGATTCCCATCTTTATTGTTGTCTTCATGTTATTTCTTTTATACCGAAGAGTCCTTAAGCAGGTGATTCAGTAAGTGAGATTTTCTCTGACTCCACATACCTTTGCAGTTTTATGTACCTCTGTGTTCTAGAGGAGGCCTGGGCCATCTAGGATGGACAAGACAATGGTGCTGATTTGAGGAATGCTGCTGACTGTGGGCATGGAAATTTTCCTTAATGTGGCCAAACTCTAAGCAGTTCAGCTGTGTGCAGCAGAGGTTAGACAGGAAGTCTTCTGCCTGTTCCATGAGGGCTGTGCTCTCTGAGCTGCTGCAGATGTTGCATCTTCTTGGCACCCAAAACATGATCTCTCTGTGCGTGGGTTGGTCTCACCTGAAACCCCATGTCTCATGCAGCAGCTATGAGCAGGGACACTGTCTCTGTGATTTCACTGCTCCCTCTTTTGGAGTCTAGCAAGAAAGAAATATTGTGACAGGAGAGAAGAAATCAAGTAAAGGCAGAGGAAGAGAAAAAGGTGTGAGGAGAGAAGGGGTTAGGTAGCCAAAGCAGGGTCCAGGAATAGAGGAGCATGATCCAGAAACAGAGCCCACTGAAAGGAGACAATCAAACACAGAGATAAAACAAACTAGGGCTTGCAGGCAACATGGAGAGAAAAAGACCGTGACAGTGATGGGAGAGAGATGGGAGGCAAGGCTGTGGCAGAAATAATGGAAAGGAGTAGAAGAAAGGGTGAAGTTGAATTACAAGTTGAGGAAGAAACAGAAAAATTTAGAATCGTAACAAGGTAAATTAGGAATTTGAGCAGCAAGGGACTAGAAAGGAGACTAAGAGAATAAGGTCAGGAAAGACTAAAAGCACTAGGATTAATTCCCCACTTTAGTCAGGACTTATATCCCTTATTTTTCAGTCTCAACCATACTATCTAGGAAACAGCTGTATAATTCAGCACACTGGTGAAATCTGTATCTCTTTTTATTCTCCTGGTTAGTCGACATGCAATATGACAACCTTGCAGTTATTAATCAACATGAGTCATATGCAAAACTTTCTTAATAATCTTTCAGTTTAACAAAAGAAATATGTCATGAGTCCTAGCTAGAAACTTTTCTTTTGTATATATTTCTTTCTTTCTTGTTTTTAAGTACATGTCTGACAGATCTGGGCTTACTTGCAATAGTTATCTTTTTGTTTGTTTAGTTTGGTTTTCTCTCTTACAATTTCTTCCCCTGATGCCTTACTGACCTTTTGAATTCTCTCCATCTCAGCAGCTTTGTTTCAGGAAGACAATCCTCCCAGACAAATCCCCCTCCCCCTTTCTCCTTCTAACCAAGTACTGGGTAAATAGATCCATATTATCAGCAGCAATGCACTGCAATTCAGTCACTTTTACCAGGAGCTACCTATTAAGTATAATTTTTTCTCAAGACTTTCCAAGGTGCCACAAATACTTGAAGTAAATACTTGAAGTAAATGTCAAGCTGACATCTAACTTTCCAGAAGGAATGAGGGAAGATTTCAAGGACATTGCAAGGACTATTACCTAATTATATTTCATATGCCATACTACGTAATGGCTGAGTTCTGTAAGTGCATTGGTATTTATCAAGAAGGGGGTATAAATTCAGGTATAACTATTCTTACACATTTTCCTTTCACAATTTTTTTTCTTCCTGCAATCTTAAGCCTGGTTTACATAAGGGTTGTTTTGAAATGCAACTGTATTTGTAAATGGCATCATTATTTTTATTTTTAGACAACCAAATTGATGCAGAAAATAAAGTCCTGAAAAACTTACATAACAGAAAATGTATGCATAGAGGTAACATAGTCCTCTGCCTCTCTAGTATTTTAGCTGTATTTTATGGGATTAGGGCTATGGCCAGAAATACTTTATTGTTTCATTATAGGTTAGATGGTAAATTCTTTAGAATAAATATATCTTTTGTGGCATCTCAGTGAAAGGCACAGTCCTGAAGACACATCCTGAAGTGTCATTTCATTTCTTAAGGGGAAATAAAAGGCAAGAGCTGTTAACAGAAAAGCCCATCCTTTTCACATTGCTAACGGTATCAAATTCATAGGCTCTACTGAAAAAATCATATTCAAACCTGGAGTTTTTCCTGTATTACTCAAGGTAGATTCTCGTTTTGTAAAGTGAGAACTGTCCGTTCTTATTTTCAAAATATACCCTCCCTTCGCGTAATCTAAGATTTAGTCCGCTGCACTGTCTCAAATAGAGTATAGAGATTCTATCACTAGTCAATTGAGAGAGATAACTAACTCTAATAAAGTTAGATTAATCCTACTTATTTTAGGAAGGAGTAAAGATTCTTCTCTCTTTCCATTTACAAAAGAGAGCACCTAAATAATTCGCTCTGATTAGGCAACTGACTTTGAGATGGCTAAAGTTAGATGAGATGAATTCTAACTTTAAACCTCCTACATCTGTTGATTCAACCAAATCTCTTGCTAAGTTACAAGCTAAGGACTAAATTAAATTAAAATACTGTTTAAGCTACCATTACATTACATAGTACAACTTGACTTTTCAGCCATATCCTCTCACAGAAAAACTTTAATTTTCTATTAAATTCTGCTCTGTCATTATCTTCTTTGTATAATGAGGAGAAGGATACAGAGACAATGTGATCTGAAACGTTATTACATTTCCCATTCTGTGACATTTCACGTTAACACCATTACACAACACAAAACAGATTTTTGTTTTCTAGACTTTTTCAAAACACTACACAGATTTAGACCTTAGAATTTTATAGTAGCAAATACTGGGTTTATCTTTGGGATTTGGACATTTTTTATTTTCTAGAAGATTGCAATGTGTTAATAAAACCCTTTACCATGATTTTATTTAAGTCTAATATCTCAAACACTGTACAAAGCATTTTAAGACACAATTAGAATACTATTAATAATAGTAATAAAGTCCCTTCTTAGCTAATCATTTGTTTTCACAGAAATTCATCCCTTTGTTGCTGCTAGATATTTACATTTAAATGTCAGGTTATGTTTTTGCATAGTTTTTGCACTGTTTTCACATTAATATATTTTTGCAAACACGTTCCTCTAAGATATGTAAAACTACCAAAAATCACAGTCCTCTTTTAGTTATAAGTTGTTCCCTGTCAAAATGGAAGGAAGTTGATAGTTCATCCTGCACCCAGTTTCACTCCAATATTTAATCAATGACTTAGTTGATGGAGGACAGCCCAAAGCTGAGAGAATCTAGAATGATATTGAAGGTCAGGATTCAAGATTTAAGAATTACCTTGATAAATGGGAGAAACAGTGGGAAAAAGCTGAATAAGGGCAAATACAAACCCAAGATCGACATAACATTTTTCTGGAAAAAGGATTTGGGAATTACCTTTGATCACAAGCTGAAGATAGGATAAGTGCCTGATAGGAGGTGAGGAGCTAAAAGCTTTGTCAATAAAGTAAAGGTAGAAGGAGAACTTGACAGGCGGACATCAAGTTCCAAACAAAAAGACAAATACAGAAAGTGTACTACAAAGAGAAGCAGGAAGAGGTGACCAAGAAGGAACAGAGATACACTGAGACTGCAGGAATGCGATTAGTAAAATCTCCAAACCCACCTCATACTGAATCTGATGATTGCTTTGGATGGAAACAAGAAGGGTTTCTACAGGTACAGCAGCAGCAAAAGAAAGACTGGAGAATACGTGGGCTGCTGAAGCAGACAGAGGACCTTGTGATAAACCATGTGGAAACACCCTAGGTACTCCATACCTTCTCCACTCTGGTCTTTACCAGTAAAATTTGTTCTCCTCAATCCCAGGTCCCTCTGACTAGTGGGAAAATCTGGAGCAAGAAGGACTTGCCTTGACTGGAGAAGGGTTATTTAAGGGAACATTTAAAAATACTGAACATACACAATTCCATAGTCTTCACTGAGATGTACCCACAAGTGCCTAAGAGACCTGGCTGCTGTTACTGCAGGACCATCTCTAATCACCTTTTAAATATCTTTTGCATAAATACCTGATTGGTGGGAAGAAGGAAGTCAGAGACAGATTCTTCTTAGTGACAGGACAAGAAGAAAAAACAGAAGTATGGGATATTCAGCTTAGACTTAAGGAAACACTTCTTTACTGTAAGGATGGCCAAGCACCAAAACAGGGTTCTCAGAGAGGTTGTGGTCTCCCCATCCTCAAAGATATTCAAAAAGCAACTGGATGTGGTCCTGAGCAATCTGCTCTAAGTCACCCCATCAACTTCAACCACCCTGTGATTCTGTAACTGTAAATAAATTCAAATGCTGCATTACAAATTGGGTGGGTTGTGTTACGTTTCACCTCACACTATACACTGCCCTTCTCCCTGTGAGAGAAAAAATTCTGCACTTTTTCACAGGTATGTCAGGTTTTTGCTTATTAATATTCATTTTGTATTATTTAGTCAGCTGCTTGATTTTATTGTTACCTAATTTGGGGGAAAGCTTACATGCTGACTTAATCTGTTACTTTAGTTTTAGTCCTGAAACTTTTCTACATTTTTGCTTTCTAATTGATTGAAAAAATTAAGACACCATGGCAAATCAATGAAAAAATTATAACACGGCCCTTTCTTATAAATGCAATTTTTTTTGTCTCAATTTTTAAAATTTTAATTTAGTCTAGAGTCCTTAATTATCTATGGCAAAGATATGTTATACTGCCTCTGTGCAAGTACAGAAGCAGGGTATTTACCAAAGCAGGTGGATCTATGTTATTGTAAAGGCTATGTTATTGTAAAAAAGGCAGAACTAGGAACATTAGACTAAAGGAAATCCAGGCTAAATATTGCATAAACATTCTCAAGTGTTTGATTTTCTAGAACTTACTGACCTAAAAAATTGCATAGTAGCTCATTAACTTGTGTAGTTTCAGACAATACTGGATATTGTCAAAAATATCAAAATATCAAAAATATGGTTTGGGGAGAAGTTTGTCTAGATGGGATCACAAGTGGTGCTGTATTTACCCACTGCTTTTCTTATTGCACATTGTCCCCCTTTCCCCGGCCCCTAGCCCTGGCCACTCCCTCCGGTTCTCCCTATTGGTTCCAGTACCCCAACTCCACCCATGTACCGCCTCTGCACCCGGAGAAAACCCCCTGCGCCAGGACCCTGTGGCTCTGCGTCTGGGAAGAGGCCGGTCGGCGTGTAACAATGAGGGTTCCTTAGAGGTCCACGTGGAGAGACCCTTCTCGCCTCCTTTACTGTCAGCGTGCTGCGGGGCCGACAGCTGGCGGGAGCAAGTACGCGGGGCCGTCCGGAAGGAGTGCGGGAGAGCGGAACTGCCGCTCTGTCCTAAGCAGCCTCGCAGCGCTTTCCGAGAGGGCTGCGGCGTGCTAAACCAAACCAAACAACGCAACTGTCATGAGATTCTTTTCTGTCTGTTAACCACTACTGGAATTTTTTTCAATTTATAGTTGAAAAACTATACCTATAGTGCCACAATGGTAAAATATACTTGAGTTTGTCATACTTTATTTATCAAAAGATAGATCCTGTGTTAGGAAGTAATTTCATCCCAGTACTTTAAAACTTCTCCAGTCCATGGAAATATAAATACTTCACATTACACTTCTGTTGTTTCAGAGGACATCATGTTATGTCAGGATCAAAAGCATCTGCAACTTTAAAGGGTTTTATGTAATCTGTGAATTATTGCTTTCCTTCCTGTGTATTAGAATGAGCTACTTGTCTGTATTCTCAACGGGAGGTATAAGTACTGGTTTAATTTTAAGTAGTTGAAAAGATTTATAGATTTCAGTAAGATAAATAATACCTGAAAGTTTCCTTCTAAATGGTAGTACAGGTTAATGCTAGTGATAGAACCTTTTAAAATTGTTTTACATCAGTGCTATCTTACTTAAAAAAACAAAACAAAACAAAAAAACCCAACAACATAATTTTAGGAATATTTGGTAGTTCCAGAAAAGATATACTTTGGCTTTATATATTCAGAGGAAAATGAGTTCATAAATTCATGCTGGTTTACATCCTGCAGGTTCAGCTCTCTACATTAAAATGTCTCTGTGACTCTCCATGCACAGGCATCTTCTGCATGTGCTCATTTGGTTCAGATGTTAGCTGCACTGTTATATTTCATTTGACTTGTCAGAACTTTGACACTTAATCAGGAAACACTATTGTTTTCAGATGTTGCTCAAAGGATATGATGACATTATCCTGAAGGTTCTTTTCATTTATGAGTGGGCATCCTATACCTAAATATCTGTAATTACAATTTGAAAAGTGCTTTTGGTCAATATGGCCTCATCGATCCTCTTTTTCTTTATTTAGAATAACAAATGGCCATGAAAACACTGTTATTGTTACCTCCTATAGCTTTTACAGGACGGAATGTTGGGTTTTTTAAAATGACGGAAAAAAAAATCCTGAACAGTTACTTCATACCACATTCTCCCTTAACAGGACAAGCTGATCACAAACATTGATAATGTTAGAGAAGTTTAGCCCTAAGACACAGAATACTGATCCCCTTATAAAAGATTTTAAAACAGTACCAATGCAACATCTTCAACGCTTAGCCAAGTCTTTTGGTGATTTCTCTTTGAGTCTAAAATACTGCGGTGGTGAGTAATTGGAAGTACATCAGGACAAAGGCTTCTCTAATAACAAAGAGCACATCATTGTGCATGGCTCAAACACCATGGAACACTGTGTCAGTATGTTCTTACATCCTCTCCTCTCACCTAGGACGACCCTCGTGGTTTTTTTCCATATGGCACAGATAATGACTGTGGTCAATTAAAGAAAGTTACACAATAGTGTTGCTATTTTACTTTTTTTTCAGTCTTAACAGAGCATTGTTGATCTCAATCAAGTCAGACACCCTGTCAGAGCCCAGTCTTGACACATCAATGACGACACATATCAGAACAGTCAAAAGCTTACAACACATAATAAAAACTGAATTGAAGTCATGTATGCTATGCTCTTGTGGCCTGAGTGGGATTGTAGGCAACCAGTGATTTGTAGGCTCCATTACTTCCCAAATGTTCAGTTCATCTAGCCCTTGGCAGGGTGTCAAGGACAAAGAATAATCAGTCTTCAGATACTGCTTTTGAAATGCTATGCCCTATGCTTCCTTCAGGTGCCTCATTCTTTCCATGTTGTCAAGATCCATTGACGAAAGCTGACTACTTCCGAAGGCCTCTGACAAGTGAAGCATCCTCAATACATGGAGAAAATTATATTGTGCAGTCGGTACTCACAGAATATACCCCAAGTGATGGATGAGTTACTGCTTGGCAACATGATGGTGAACTTCTCTTCTAGACTCGAGACAGACCCTTAGAACAACTAAAGAGATCTTGGACCCAGGAGGAAAATGATCACCCTGGGAAGAGACTTGAGGATTTTTTTAACTGATTTCAGAGTTCCCATAAATCTGGCTGCTGTCTTATGGATGGCAAAAAATATCCTATTCTTATAGCAAAACCATGCATTTAAAATAGGGAAGACATACTGCAGAAGCATGAAAATGATGTGAAAATCGATTGTACTAATGCAGAGCAGTGCTCAAAGAGCAATAGCTATTAAGAAGGCATTTCTATTTTAATACATTTTTTAATCCTTTTTATATAAATAGTCGATGCAGTGTAATAAAACATTACCAACATATAGGGATTTAAGATGTTTCTCTTTATTCCCTTCTTTCTTCATTTTTTATTCATAGCAATAGCTACCCTATTCTTTGAAGGCAATTTGAGTAAAAAATCCAATGATATTGCTCTTAATGCATAAACTTGAATACCAATTCAGAGGCAGCTAAAGTTTCTTGAGTAGGAAGGTTTAAATTTCATACCCTATATTTTGTTTGTTTTCTAACAAAATTTGGTTTTGTTTTTGAGCACTTCTAAGCTTCTAGAGTTTTTTAGAGAGTGTGGTTTTGCTATTAAGTTTGACACATTTTCCAACTTCTCTTTTTTTCCAAAAAAAACCCCAAAACCACCACCAAAACCAAAAACAACAACAAAAACAACAGCAACAAAAAACCCCATAAACATCAGCAACAACAAAAACCCAAACAAACAAAACACCAACAAAAAAAAAAAAAAAAAAACACAAAAAACCCGAAACCAACAACCAAATAAAACTCCTATCTGGTGAGTTTCTCTCCTGACAATTATATGGTATGATCAGTATAGTGTTCAGAAGTAAAACATAAACAGAGATATGTTCAGATATGAGCAAGGACATAGGTGCAGCTGGTGGGCTTTAGGAAGCCTAAATGATTCTATGAGTCTAAAATCACTGATCTGAAAACCTTTCTTTTTGAAAATTGGGTGCTGTTTTGTCAGGAATTAACATTGTAAGGCCAGAGGTGAAAGGATGCAGAAGGTAGCACTGGTCTGCTGCACAAAGGTAAAAGCATTCACCTGGAATGGAGTAGAAAAGAAGTGCATGTTGTTTCCTGCTCTTTTTAGTATGTCCATTTTAAAATGAATATTATAGGATCACAGAATCATGAAATGGATTGGTTGGGAAGGCACTCTGAAAATCATCTAGTCCAATGCCCTGACATGGTCAGGGACAACTTCCACTAAGCTGTGTTGCTCTAAGACCCAGTCTGACCTTGAACTCTGCCAGGAATGGGGCATCTACAACTTCTGTGGACAACTTCTTGTAGTGTTTCACCACCCTCACAGAGGGGAACTCATGAGAGTGGAGTAGAGGGGCAGAATCACAGACCTTGACGCTCTGGCCATGGTTCTTTTGATGCGTCCCAGTATATGGTTGACTTTTGGGGCTGCAAGTGCACACTGATGGGTCTTGTTGAGCTTCTTTTCTACTGACATCTGCAAGTCCTCTTCAGAGTTGCCCTCAATCCATTCTTCATTTAACCTTCATTAAGGGGTTGCCCTGATCCTTATGCAGGAGCATTCACTTGGCCTTGTTGGACTTCATGAGGTTCACACAGGCCCTCCTCTCAAGCCCCCCCAGGTCCCTCTGGATAGCATCCCTTTCCTCCAGCATGTTGACTGCACCACACAGCTCAGTGTTGTCAGCAAACTTGCTGAGGGTGCACTCAATTCCTCTGTCCATGCCACCAACTAAACAGTCCTGATCCCAATACTGACCCCTGAGGAGTGCCAGTCATCACTGCTCTCTACTTCATATACTTCACGTAATTCCTATGCTCCACATACTTTGTATACACATCCTAAAACTGCTGTGCACAGTTGCCTGGGGAGGAAATGGGTTTTGGAACTTTTATCACACAAAGAAGGGAAGATTCCTCTTCCTCCTTCACCACTTTCTCTCCATACATGTATTTTATGCGTGTGCAGGGAGCACAAAAAAGGCTGTGGGAAGCCCTAGAGAAAGCAAAGACATGTATCTTAGTATCCTTTAAACTAGGTAAAGTAGCATCCAAGAAACAAACTGTTTTCTCCCAAGCACCTGATCAGTAAATAAACATATGTGAGCTGTTGTTGTTGTTTTAATGTGGTTGTGCACTATATGTTTGCAAATGCAGGACTAAACCATATGTCAACATTTGCCTTTATGTACTCCTGGAGGCTACCTACGCAGGAATCAGTCAAGTAACTTCAAAACGGCTATAAATACGTGCACCTCCCATTACATTTCACACAGTTACATGCAGAGTGGTTGCCTGGTGCATTGGGCTTAATTTACATATCTTGCCTTTTGCAAGCAGAACATAATTTGGTACACTGTTTAAAGTTTATTATTCCAGTATCGTTTGATGTTCTAATTTACTTTGTGTGCCAGCATTGAATTTACTACTAATCTTTTAAAGACTTGAGTAAGGATCATAGTAGCCTCATTTTGTAAAGACTTCTGTAGTGAACTTGGGTGCTAGCTTAGTTCAACGGGAAGTTAGAGTTGCAGTTCATTACAGAACAGTGAGCTCCAGCTCTATTGAATTACTGCCAGGGAATATTTACAGGCTACAGTCATAGACTTTACCCTTCAATCAATGATGGTCTAAGGGAACATTTCCCAAAGTTTGTTAATGCATTCTGCTAGCCTGACAAGTGGGTATAAAGTAATTCTGCCAACTTCAGTACCTTTCTGAGTGGTGCTTTGAGGCCAACAAAACATCCAAGAACTTTTTCTGAATAAACAACTCATCAAAACATATGAGAACAGAAGGTTTCAAACATAGCAAAGCAATTGGCATAGTCTTTTTAAAGTTAATTAGATGCACAATGGTACTTTATTCAAGCCCCCTAGACCAAGGGCCATCTGCATAACAATATTATATCTCTTATAGCCTCTTTATAACACTATTGAGATGTATATTAATGACTCTCCCTGCACTGTGTCTGCAAACTGGAAAGGGTGCATTTCAATAGATATGAATAACATGATGAAAAATTTTGCAGTCAATAGACTATGCTTTTACATTCTGTTCTATATATGTTTAGCTGTTCTCCACCTTTTTATTCTAACTTCCTTTTATCACTTTGGATGTCACAATTTTTGGTTCTACTGAGGAACTGTACTTAAAAATAAGGGACCAGAACTCCAATGAAGTAGCACCATTGTAGGAAAGAACAAAAATGCGTATTTCCCTAGTCTTTATTCTGTTACATGCCATGGCTTTTTTCTGAGACATAAAGTGTCTTGGACTTCAGGGAGTAAGTGCATCCTATATTTTTCTCTATATCTTGCAAGTAAATATGAAAAATAAATACTATATGCCTATTTATTTCTTTTACTGGTGCTGGCTGGTGGGTGGAGTTTCAGCTCTCTGGGTGTCAGGGGAGAAAGTGTAAGTGGCAGAAAGCTTCTGCTTATGTCTGCCAGCAGTAAATTACCATCAGCTTGCTCTCCAGTTGCTACAGTAACTGGGCCAAAGACATATAATAAGACCCTGTTCTTTCCTTTAGCTGCCTATGGAGTTGTACAGCTGTGGTGTGATTTCATTATGGATTGTCTGCATGAGAGAAATTCCATCTCACATTGCCAGGGCGAGCTTTAGGCAGAGGCGGGCCATGGTGAAGGGACAAAATGCACCATGACAGAGTCAAGTGCCTCTGTGTATTGTTAAAGACATTTGAGAGTAAGATGGCTGGGAAAGTTGGGTGAAGTTTAGTATAAATGTCATACCAGCATTTGCTCAAAGCCATGCAGTAGATTGAATATGTCATTATTTGTACCATTATTGCAGCAAACAATTTGCTCGAGTGGGAAATGTAGTAATTTACACTTGGGAGGTTTCTTTCTGTCTGGAGTAAGGCACCCTGACATTATAAGGTAAGCCGTTGCATTATTTGCCCCAATTTAATTTTGATTTAGTTCCAGAAACAATTACTGCTATAACTTCAAAAGACAAATCCAATAATCAAATAATATATCATATAGAAGAATTTTGGCTTTTAAAAAGGGTGCAATAAATCTTTCTAGATAACTGAAATAAGCTGCACAGATGGTTAAGTATATTTTAAAAAATGGTGGTTTTGACTAGTATTTATTTAACTAGAGTAATTTAGAGATCCTTGGCACTGAAGAAAACCAAACACACAAAGCTGTAATAGCAAAGGTCTAAGATACTAGAAGAAATCATTATTGCTCAGACAGATTAAAAAATCACAGGTAGTTTTCTACATTCATATCCAGAATTCGTTTATCAAAATTAAATTATTTTTCTTCTTAATTAAATATATTAAAAAACTGTTCTTTAGTGTAAATTGTCTTCACATACTTGGCATAACAGCTCTAGTACCATAAGAAGTACTGATGTGCAATAGGAATATTTCTGGTATGCATGAGAACACAGATCTCTATATTGCCCCAAGTCTGCACTGTGCAATCTGAGCTAGCCTATGACTCCTGCTCTGGAATTGTACTGTCCTCACTGCTGATATTTAGGCAAGTAAAATCTCAAATTTTGTGTAGTCTGTGGCAAGCTTAAGTTTCTTTAGGGCCTGAAATGGGGAATTCTGCTTATATAAGTTATCTATTAACCTCCCCGTTAAGAACACAGGGAACTGGTAGGATGTAATTAGTCCACTTAGGACTTGTGCCATGATTTACATTCAGCAATATAGATCAACAACAGTGAAAGATATGTAGAAAGCAGACTTAACTTGTTCTAATCCTTCTTTCTAGAGAAATCTTTACATTTTCTCTAAAATAAAATATGTAAGTATTATGTGGGCACAATGCTGTACCATAGCCATCACACAATTAGGCAAGAAACACACTTTCTTGAATGTATCTCTGGAGATGAAAGGATTTGTAGTACTAATCAAATGCAAATTTTGTAGTTCCTGTGGTGGACTTTGAAAAAGTGTAGATGATTCTCCATCCAAATTTGGATGTCAAAGGACTGTAGATGGGAGATAGATGTTTCTCTACTTCTATTGACTGTTACTGTTAGGCACAAAAGGAGAGACCAGCTCTGTAGGGAGTTGTATCATTACAGGAATATACAGAGATGTTCAGGGCTACAAGGAAGCGGGTGTAATCATTCTCTGCACTACCTATAAGGTTTTCTAAAGCAAATATTTTCTTACCTTCCCCAAGGTGTGCGTATACATCAAATTAGCTGACTCCCAACCTAAAATCTTAAATTTGTAAATACTTTTCAGAGACATTTAAAAATATCAACCTAAGGAAAGAATGTAGAACCAGAAATCAGTTCTGAATATAAGGTGAACAACAAAGCTTAAGCTTTTCATTTGAATGTGAAATTTATTTTCAATATGAGAAGGAGAAAATGTCCTTACCAATCCAAATAAAAATAAGAGGAAGAGGTTTATACATGTCATCTCTACTTCAGTCATATTTTGGTAACAAAATTGATTTGACATTCACATGGCAAAATGGTATAAAAAATGACTATGAGAAAACATTCTCTGTAAGACACACTAGAACAATTAATAATATGTTCTGTATAAGACAAATGTTACTTTGCACTGGATTTCGTGGAAGGAAACTCTCATTCTTTATAATCATAGTTCAGAACTGGTCAGGAGAAGGAAAAAAATTGTTTCATCTACTGCCTGGAAACTGTAAAAATAAGCTTATTCATATACAGATGAATGGCAGCAAACTCCTTGTTTTCTTGGATCCTTGTGGACCGTGAAGCCTGTGATCCCTTGTTACTTTGTTAAGATGGTCTTGAGTGACTGGAGTTCCTGCTCCTCCCAAGAGTTATCTGTATATTAGGAGGTTTGAGACTCATGAAATCAGTCCTTAATTGTTTCAATGAATTGCAGCGGTTGGAAAAGCACATTTTTCCCCCAATTTCTATTAAATGGCGCTAGTTCATTAGTACCCAACAGGAATAACAACCAGTCATTTCTCAGCTCTACTGGGGATTTCATATCTCATAAAAAATGTATTCTGTTAAAAAAAACCCCAATAAAACAAAACAACAAAAAAGCTTAGTCTTTGTTGCTAGTTCAATTTTTATATCTCTTCTCAAGTACATTCACCTTCACTGTCCCATTCTCTATTCAGATTTAGCCAGGATGAATATCAATCACAACCTTCATTTCTTGCTTATCATTTTACCTCAGTGTGTATGTCCTGCTTCACTGCTATCCTACTGTAAACCACATGTCTGTATATTTTATTTGTTCATGTCAATGGACTGAGGGAAAAAATCACAGGAGAGAATAAAGTGACAACTTCATTTCCACATCTGAGGATGCTCAAAAGCACCTACTTGTCTAAGTCACAGGTAATTAAGGGGCCAAATCCCACTGCCCTTCACTGTGATTCTAAGTATTCTCAGTACAAAAGGGTCAGATTTACAAAGGTATTTAAGGGCTTTAAGTTTCATGTAGATGTTTGGTTGGATTTTCTGAAAGTGTCTTGCTAGTCCACTCATTGAAATTAATGTCTCTAAAATCAATAAAAGTTAAGTAAACTGACATTTCTAAGGAGAGAAAAATATAGGCTGGTATCTGCATATTTAAGTACCTCACCTTTCTGAGACACATTTGAAGACCTTGATAAGATGCCAGGTCATATACATGCTTTTGAAAATGTTAACTTAGTTCACTAGTTCAGATCCGTTTCAGGATATCCTTGAGCAGCTGCTGTTTTGACTATGTAGTGGCCTTAGCAAAGTGTTATCATGGCCTCAGAGAATATTAGCAAAAGTTTTCTTATTTAATCTGCATCTTAGGAAATTCCAGACCACTCTGTGAGTGGGGAGTGTCCAATGGTTGTTAATAGCACTTATTTCTCAGAGGAAGAGGTCTTTTTGAAAACTGCTGAGCCTTAAACTTATATCACTGCTTCATCTCTACACTTCCTGTCTTCACCATGCCCGGTATGATCAACTTTACACCCATTGCTGTTTCCTCAAGACTGCTTTCTTTTAGTATGCTCCAGGAACAATAAAATATTCTGTCATTTTCTTTTCGTCCAGATGCCTTAGGTAATCATTAAGCCAAGGAACAGGGGTTGCACCATGCAACATATAGGATATGGGTGTTAATTTCTTTAGTGAGAGAGAATAGCAAAGATGCTGCACTGTGAAAGCATAGACAGAACTATGTTAAAATCTAGTTGCAAATTAAACATAAAGGCCTTTTCAGAGTCTTAACTTTCCTTCTAAATTGTTCACCTGCTCTTTAGACCTGTATATTCACACACTGATATACAGATGAGCAGAGGAATTGCTGACCACCTCTCAGAAACAAACATTTTCATCACAAACAGAGCTTCCTCATCCACTGATTTCTGTTGGTCAGCATTCACAGAGTGTGCATTTATAAAACCCTATGACAGACTCATAAACCTCCAGGATGATAAGGTAGTTAATTTTGTGCAGTAAAGGATTGCTCTCTCTCCACATGGGGGAACAATACTTCATTTCACAAGTGTGGAGGAGACATCTGTGATTCAAATACACTTCTTTTTGTTTAGGGCTTGAATTGAAAGAAGATGGGGAGAGGAACTTAGTATTTTTCTTCTGTTCTTCATGTTTAATGGGAAACACTTCCCTTTAAAAGGAGTCAGTGATGTACTGCAAGGCAAGAGACTGCCAGGTATACTATCATATAGTGAGACACAAGGATCTCTAATCCCCTGTCCTTTTCCTTTTTTGTTTCTCTAGAATTTGGGTTTCATTTTGTATGCAATAAACAGCAAAAGTGGGGCTTTATGGTTACTAGATTCCAGCCTATTTGTATTTTTAATTTTCCAGTATGTATTGATATGATCCATTGAGATCTTAGATCATCAGAAAAAATTCACAATTGCTGGTAATTGTTGCCTGTTAAAGATGATGAATTTTCCAAAGTAATGGACTAAGTTCTTGTATTGTCTTACTGTGGGGTAAGAATAATGAGTTTATCAAGAAGCCCTCTGTTATTGCCACAGCTCCTACAGTACCTATTGAAAATGAAATGGGTAAAATCAAAATTAAACTCGAATCTCTCTTTAAATATCTGTGACAACCCTATTATGCACCACCAAAGTCATCTTGCTCCATCTGTTCCACCTTTTTCTTGCATTTCTTCTGCAGTATGCTACACTTCTTTTGTCCTTTAGTGTCATTTTTTCTGACTCAGAATGGAGCTATGGAAGCTAGACAGAACTACCACAATTATTTGCACCCTGAATTTTAGATTGACTTAATAATGCAGAATATTCTTCATGGTCCTCTTTTTTTTTTTTTTACTAAGTTGGCAAAGAGAAAAAGTTCAGAAATAATTTTTTCCCCTCACTGCTTTCATGTCTGAATCATGTCATATACTTAATACACTGCCTTATGTTTATGTCCCCTGGGTGTCTGTGTCAGCAGTGGACATGAGCAAACTGTGATCCTAGAGGGACTAAGAGGTAAAGCTAGTAAAATGTACAGTCTGGTAACAGTGACAGTATAGAGATGGTGGTATGTTCTACCTGTCTGGGGCAGCAAATAATTTCTAAAATTTGCATGTAGAGTATAGATAATGAAGAGCATAAAAAATTAGGAGGTTCTTAAAGAGAAACATCCTACAAGAGAAAAGGTCTTGGAGTGTGTAAAGATTTATTACAAAGCAACACAGAATCTGTAAAAGAGAATGGAATTGCAAAATTCTAGTCAGGAAAATATTCTTTTTATCATTTTAAACTGAAACATAGTCTCTAAATCATCCCTACTCTTTTGATCAGAGTAATGAAAACTTTGACTCAAAATTCTCTTCTCAGGTGCTTCAAAGTGTGTCTATTCTTTTTTACTTAAGTCAGCTGACTCCCTGATGTACACCAGAGTAACTGAAGTCAATATTTCCACACTTTCTTCCAATGTTCTTTCCCCATTTTTTTAATCTAGTTTTATTGCTGAATCTGCTAGTTGTTTACTGTTATTTTTACTGAGGTTGTATGTCCTATTTACTACTCATGAAATCAAATGGCTCTGTCACTTCTGACTCAACAGGAATATCATCTACTATCATTTCTTCATGCTGAACTGCTTAGGAAAACATAATTTTAAAGTGGCAGAGTTTTACAAGTGTTAATTTTGGGTTTTTTCTGGCATATTCCCTGCTTAGAGTTTTCTAACCATTTTTTCTCAGCAGCAATAAATGACTTTAAAAAAGAAGGAAACTTTGTCCCTTCCACAAGCTGTTTTCAGTGAATTGCTATTCTTTCTTGACCTGTTTGTGAAATGTTCACTTATCAGAATTTGTGCTCCTTTGTATATCGTTATTATTCATTTGTGAGAATACATTATGTTTAAAGTATACACTACGTGAGGCTTAATTTTCTGATAATTTCATAGAGTAGAACCAAACATTTCATCATTAACATTCAGCACCAGAGCTCTGGAAAGATAGGCAGCAAAGAAAACAGAAACATGAAGATAGTAGATGAAAAGAGTTGTGAAGGGTGGCAGGTCATGATTCATCAGCTATCATGTATCAAATTCCTTTTTTGGTGCATCTTAACTAAAGCATGCTGGAAAAATGCAATGTCATGTAACCATCTATAATTATGTCTGAAAAGGTTTGATCATTTTTCAGCAAAATACTGTAATGACCTTTCATATATGTGCACACATATTCTGAGGAACGGAATGAGAAAAGAAAAAATTCTAAAGACAAATGAGAGTACCAGCAACTGAGAATAACTTCTTAGCTCATTTAAGATAGCAAAACTCAATTGTCTATTGCTCCGTACCCATTGAGAGAAGGAATCACAAATATGAATTAAGGATTAGATGTAGTATCAAGATAGCTGGAAACACTGAATAAAAAGCAGAACAAAATCAGAAAAGGAAGATTCATTTGGGAAAAGACCAGAAAGCTGGGGTAAGACAAAGTCATGTAGTTTCTTGATTTTTAATAGCTTTTTCTACAGCAGGGAATAACATAGCCCCACAGTGTTAGAGAATAACAGCAAAATATAACATTTAAATAGCTGGCATTCTAGGTCTATAAAAGGAAAACATCCTGCAGTGAAATATCCAACTTGATTAACAGGTGAAAGCTGTCCATTCAATATTTAAATCGTAATAATGTGTCCTGTTCAGAGATGCCACATTGGCTGTTAAGAACTGAACACCCAGTTTGGGGATGAGCATGGTCCAGTAGCACTGGAGGCCTCCACAGACCTTTGCAGCCAGGCTGAGTCCAAAGTTCTCAGACAGTTCATCAAAAAACTTGGTGTTCTCTCACCAATCAGCTTCATATCTTAGCTTTCAGGGAGCAGCAATGGCCTCCAGGAAAAGGAGCTGAGATCAGGGAGGACAAGAAGACAGGCAGGAGCGGTGACCTGACCATTAGGAGTGGCAGGTCAGGATCAGGGCTTGAGATGGTGATCAACAGTCAGAAACAGCTCAGTGGTCACACAGCACCAGGTCCAGGTAGAGTAGGCACAAACCCAAGTATGGATGTGGCTACAATACTGCTGCAATTTAGCCCAGGTGAGAGCTGGTGGTGTGGCTCCCATGGAAAAGGTGGTGTAGGACCTTGTTTTTAGCTTCTTCACAGCAGCTCTTACCATCAATGAAGTTGACCTTAGACTCTATCAGCTGAACTCCTCAACTCAGCCATCTCCCAGAAGGGTGATACACTCCAGGCCCTGAGAATGCTCATAAGGCAGTGCTCAGGAGCACCCTTGACTAATTTATGCAGTCCTTCAGGAAATTACTTATCCTTTCACAGAGGTTATTAATCAAAGTTATCAGTGCATGGGGTTTGTGTATCCCACCCTGTCCACACCAGTCCACAAACCAGGTCCGAGAGAAGACAGAAAAACTAGAAACAAAGCTGATACTAGAGGGAAGCAACCAGAGCTGCAGCATGGCCTCAGGAAGTGGCAGCACCACATTAAACTGCACTAGGTACAAGTTTATTTGCAAGTGGAAATCAGCAGTTCTAGATGGTAAATTTAACAGCTGTGTCCATTGCACACAGTCACCTAGGGCGGGTGCACAAGGCAGCAAAATTTCAATGGTATATCATGTTAAAATCTAGGCATGCTCCAGCCACCTCACAGTGCCATGAACTAAACATGAATGCTCCTGGCATGAGACATTGTGGTTCCTTTAGCTTGAATCTTCAACTTTTGCCTGCTGCATGCAGATCTTTGGAGAATTTATCTATTTACTGCGTCCTTGCTACTCAAATATATGAGGAACAAAACCCTTTACTCTTAGTAAAGAAATAATCTTACTAGTTGGCATCAGCATAGTTTTTCACATTGGCTGGTAGATATTTAAGCTTTCTATACAATCTTTCCAGACATGCAAATTTTGTGCCTTGTGAAATATTCACAAATAAAATTTAAAAAACCCTAAACAAACCACCAAACCAAACAAAAAAAACAAACAAAAAAAAACCAAAAAACCCGAAAAAAACGAACAAAAAAACCCCCCAAAAATAAACAAACAAACAAAAAAAACCCACCAGACGACCAAAAGACCTCACAATTTTGTAAAAGGAAATAAGTTATCGTTTCTATTTTTATAGGAATTTTCTAGATTCTTACAGATTTTGGGATGGCTTAAAAAAAATATGAAATGTCAGCTTCCTAAGTTTCTTCTGCTCATGAGACAAGAATGGGTCTTATTATTAAGATTCATAGGTCTGGTCATTTTGGTCAAATGTCCAGGAGAAAAGTGAAAGTGCAGAACATTGTCAAGATAAAAGACTGTCCCTGAGGTCAGAAAATACTGTGGGTTTATTTGTTTTTTTCCTTTTCTTCTCTCTCATTCTCTACTTGAGCTACATTACAAAAACATGCAATGCTCCAGAGACAGAACTGTGTGAGTGGGTTTAGGTATCCATTCCTTTTGTTTGTTTGCTCATTTCTTGCCTCTGAGCAGGGACTCACTGGGGCTGCTGCAATGTTTGTGTGCACATTTTGAACTAGTACTTGCCTGTTAAAAATACATTCAACAAGGTGAAACCTGTTGAGAAAAGCATATGGAGAGAGACAATCATGAAGTCTGAGGTGATTCACTCATTATCACATCCCAAGATCGTTTTAGTATTTTCTTTTTCTTGCTCACATCAAAATTCTGTATTTAAACACTTTGAACCTCTGACTCAGACTGAGGATCAGAAATTCTTACATGTAGTCCTTACTGACCTTCGGGTTCTCATGTTTTCACCCCAGCTGAAACCAGGACAAAGGTCAAGGGGATTGAGGGGAAGAAAAGGTTACTCTATATCAAATTTTATTAAGAAAACTAAAACAAAGAACTGGAGTTTTTCTCAGAGCTTTCAGAGCTGTATTTCATAAAAGCACACAGTAATAAAAAACTGAAAAAGAGAGAAAATATTAGCTGTCTAAACTTCATTTTGCATACTATTTGCTTTTTTCATTTTTCTTAATAAAAAAACAAGATTTATTTTCTCTTATTGAAGGAGTGGGGGAGGGCATTGTGGTTGTCTCTCCACCTTTTAACTGATGAGCTAATATTCAACCAAATTCAAAAGGGGGATTTAAGTCTCAGAGGTAGTTATTAAGTTCCTACAGTTTATCACAGAAAGCCAGGAAGAGGAGTCCAAGGCAAAGGTCCTAAAATTGTGTACTACTTATCAGACATGAAAAACTTCATGTCTGATAAGTGAAAAGGAAGTCAACAATGTCACAGTTGCTGGTAAAATTTCAAGTGGAGGACACGTGTTACAGATAAATAGAATGGTTTGGATTGGAAGACACCTTAAAAATCACCAAGTTCCAAATCCCCTTGCATGGGCAAGGATGCCACACATTAGATCAGGTTGCTCAAAGTCCCATCCAACCTGGCCTTAAATGCTTCCAGGCATGGGGCATCCAAAACCTCTCTGGGCAACCTGTGCCAGTGTTTCACCACTCTCACAGGAAAGAATTTCTTCCTGATAGCTAATATTAATCTACCCTGTTTTATTTTAAAGCTATTCCCCCTTGTCCCATCATTACATGTCCTTGTCTAAAGTCCTTCTCCAGCTCTCTTGTAGCCCCCTTTTAGGTACTGGAAGGGTGCTATAAGGTCTACTTAAGAGAGCCTTCTTTTCCCCAGGTTGAAAAACCCGAACCTTCTCATCTTGTGTTCATAGGAGAGATGCTCGAGGCCTCTGATCATCTTTGTGGCTTCCTCTGGTTCTGCTCTGACAGGTCCATGTCTTTTTTGTGTTGGAGGCCCCAGAGCTGGATGCAGCACTCCAGGTGGGATCTCACCAGAGAAGAGTAGAGGACCAGAATCCCCTCCCTCACCCTGCTGGCCACGCTGCTTTGGATGCAGCCCAGGACATGGTTGGACTTTCAGTCTGCAAGTGCACACTGCTGGGCCATGTCGAACTTCTTGTCCACCAAAGGTACAAAGTACCAGCAAACTCAGGAAGCGCAGAGAAACTGAACCCCTACTTATATGGCTCACTGTCTCATGCATGAGATTGTCACTGTCTCATGTGTGGGGACCTGGTTGTCACACTGCCCTCCTGGGTGCCTTGCCATGTGTCTGGGCACAGCAATATTGCACAAATATGAGCACTATAAAAGCATAATCCAGGAAATAGACATTTTGGCAGCACTAAGAAAGCTGAAATTCAGTGCCCTATTAGCCATCTGTGTTATAGGAGGACTCTCACTGTGAAATACCTGGACATCCCAGCTAAGGGCATAACAAAAAGGGGTTAAAAACACTTTATGGCAAATTATGACACTCCTCATTTTAACAAAACCTTTATTTTGAATGACAGTCTTTCCAGGGCATTAGCAATTCTTTTTTTGTTTGGATTTTCATAACTGAATTACTGCCACATTGTCAGCTTTTCCAATTTTAATACAGCTTTTTAAATTTTTGTTGAAACAGCAATTAAACACAAGCAATTGCACAACAAAATTAACTCAGTTGTAACTTAAAATAAAAAAGTAAGTGTTTAACTCTTGTCGCCTGGAGAAAAGTTTGAAAATGGTACCTGAATTGAAATTTTTCTTTAAAGTATATACAGATAGTCAGACAGGAAATAGAATAATTAAAATTGCATGAAATTATTATATAGATGCACAGTAATACCTGATTAAAATATACTGATATCCATTAAAATCTCATTATATCAATGCAGTATCATTATATTCCGGGGCCTGCCTGATGATTTAGTATTGACAATATTTTTATCAATACAAACAACAATTCCTTGCTAAAATGCTGTTCCAAAACTGCATCTGGTTTATATTGACCTCTCTTTATTGATTTACATCTAACAGGGATTCAGCCCAGTATTTTAAAGTGTTTGCTTCTAATTTAAGGCACTTTTAGTAATATAAATTGATTACTCATAACTGTACAACCAATTGACTCATTCTGTACTTTATATTAATCCACTATTTGTCGGCTGCCAATGAAGTTCATAAAGATCCTGCTCATAGTCCATTAATATTGACTCTCAGATTTAATGAGTTCATTAGAATAACCATTACTGTATTATTAAAATGCAGAAGGAAATGTAAGCCTGTTTCATGCAAATAAAGACTGATATAATTAATCAAATGATACTTTTATTATTAGCATTATCATCACCATCCAGCATTTAATAGCCCTGTTTTATGTTTCCGGATAACTTTGTATGAGGCACTGTACAAAACCAGTGAGTATATAAGTAAGGTATAAGTAAGTAACAGGACATTAATTAGACAGGAATATTTAAGAATATACTGACACATTGCAGATTAGTTAAGAAGATATTTGTGTCAGTCCAGTAAAACCTAATTAATATATTTGATTTTAATTTTTTCTTTTAATTTAAGGCTTATTTTGTAAGTAAGATCGCTTTAATCTTGTTTTCTGATAATAGCTGAAGAAAAAAAAGGGTGTCTAAAGCTTTAATCTGCATTCTTAGAATCAATTTTACATTCATCCTTTAGTCACACACCCTTTTGTAATCTTTCCTTTTAGTTCTGCATGCTCATTTCTCCAATAGCACTGTGCAGCAGTTCCTCTTTCTACCATAACTCAGCATAGATCCTAGAGATACACGGGAACAGGGTTTTGTTGAGTGGGTAGAAAATAGACTTTCTTCCAGAGCACTCTGTCATTTATTCTATGGGTTTTGATCAAATAGAAAAGTGTACACTTTTCTCAGTTCTTTTTTTTAAAAAAAAGAGAAATGTTCAAGTAGAAATTTTAGTCCAGTATGTTCAGATACTCTGTCAGTGGTTTTGGGCTTTGGCACCAAAACCCATGGTGATACTTAAGAATCACAAAACATGAAAACTATAAAAGGAAGGCACTTTGGACCTCTGTCCTCTCAGCTTTCTACCTTGGCTATCTTTGCATGGCTGTGTCAGATGCTGTTCTCCCAATACCTGGGCAACATATTCAGGTTTCTGGAGTCTGGTTTCTGCACTTGCATGTCTAGTCCAGAGAACCTCTCTGACTCTGAGTCCAACCTGTAGCAATATTATATTGTCCAGATCATAGTGACTTGTTTCAAACAAGGAACAGTCCTACCTCCACGCTAAGTCACCAACTATTGCTAGAAATATTTTGGGAGGATGGTATTTGGCACAGTCAATGACTGCATCAGGGACAGTTGTAATGATTTAGCAATACAGATGATGAGCTTTCAATACTCAGGAAAATTCCCATGCCGTGTTTACCACTGCATATGAACTCTGCAAGGATCTGGCCCCTAACCATGGCTTTCAAGCCCATTACCTTTAAGTACTTAACATCTATAGTTGGATCAAGCCCTCAAGTTATTGTAATTACTAAATGTTTCTTATTTTTCTGCTATATGAAACCATTCAAATTAATAACCTAATAGATAAGTTATTTACATGGCTTGTCAAGGAAGGGTCTGATCCTGCAGGTAAAATCTCAACAGGTATTCTGTAGAAAAGTACCTTTGCTGCCAGATGAAGTAAGTACCACTTGATGGAATTGCATCTCCCTGGCATCCTATACCAATAGTAAATTTATTTGAGTCTGTTAAGAAAAAATCTGTCCTCTGAGCCAAAAGAAGGCATCTCTCAGGTTCGCCAAGAGCTGTGCTAAGCCTTTCTTTCTTGGGAGTCATTAATTGCTTACCTCCGGAAATGGTGCCTGGAAGAGGCACTTGTAAATGTACAAAAAAATTATTTACTGTGGGAGCCCAAAATATTAAGTCTGTGTTCTAGCTTAGTTTTAATTGCTGTAGAGGTAAACTGAGCAGCAAATATAAGTTTGGTGCTGAAAGCAAACTGTGACTTGTAAATACAGACTAACACATTTTTACAAGGCTTGGGGCAGGAATCTGTCACATTGCCCTCTGCGAGAAGTGAATGGGAATGAAATTGGTGCATTTCTGCTGATGTCACAGGGCAATGACTCTGTAAGACCTGTCTTACAGAGTATCAAAGGTATTGAAAGCTTTCTGCTGGATTTACGTGTTTACTCAGTTGCTCAATGGTTTGTCATAGACTCTTAACTTTTTCAAAAGCACACATACACATCAGCAAGACCCAATTGTATTCTCATGGTGCAGCTGGATGTCACAGTCCCAGCTGTGCTGGGCAGTCTAAAACTGTGGGAAATAAATTATGGCTAAAGATGTTTGCAAACTACTTTATTTTCTCTGCTTCAGGTGAAGCCCTCTGCAGTAAGACCTGTGCAGTTTCCCACTGACAGCTACATCTGTGAACTCCTGTATTCCTGCATGGAGAATGAACTGTAGCTGCTGTTAGTCCATCTTCAATGTCACTTTTCTTTCACATTTCTTGCCTTTTTAGCAAGATTCTCATAGAAGCAATCCCCATACTTCAAATTTTGAATCTGCATTGTGGCTTCTGAACCTGAGCATCACCTGTAGCCACTCCCCAAAATCACACATACGTGATGAGATCCAAACACACAGCTGCCCAGGAATGTGGTTGAGTCACCATCCCTGGAGTTATTTTAAAGATATATAGATAAGTCACTTAGGAGCATGGTTTAGTGGTGAACTTGACAGTGCCAGACTAACAGTTGGATTCAATCAAATTAAAGTTGTTTTCCAACTTAAACGATTCTATGATTCCATGCTAATTTTCTGTAAGCCAAACTAGTAAACCAATTAAAAAACTGTTAGCTGATCTGCCTTTATAAATTTTCTCTATGTCTTCACAAAAAAAGTTATCAAACTTGTAAGTAATAGAAATTAGGACTGGATATTTTAAGTTATTTAGGAATACTTGATGGAATACTGACACAAGACCAGGGAATTTTTCACAGACTGTACAAAATCCTCTGACCTACATCATTATTCTCCCAGGGATAGCTACAAGTTTCTTGAACCGAAAATTAAATCAGCTTGGGGATAAGCATATTGGAATTGAGTAGCAAAAGTAAAATATACTGGTAATCCTGGCATTATTTACTCTCCAGTATTTGAGTAAAGATAGGAACTTTTACTCAGTCTCAATATATTCTAAGCTGCTATTTAGAATTCTCTGCCTCTAAAATAGTGTCAACTACTATATTACTGATATTCAAGAGGAAAGGAATAGCACTTTTAAAATATCACTGCTGTCAATCTCCATATTGTACCAAAGGCACAGTAAAATGCACTTAGATAGGTGTACATAAGCATGTCTATTGCTTGGATAAATAGTTTAGATTGTTTCTGTATGTGACAAAACTGTGTTAAACTATGGTAATAAAATATTAGACTACTTCATAAACTTGTTTAAATATATTTTCAGAGGACAGTCTGCCTGACTTAACTCTAAGATTGCATTGCTACTCTGGCTGTAACTTTTCTTCTATCCACTATGAACATGGCAAGCAATATTTTAAATAGTGTAATAAATACTTTGCTAAAATCATTATCCCAAATGTATTCTAGTATGTATAATAATGTTGGATTAACATATGTGTTGTTATTATTTCCTATTAATTGTTTTTCTGATAATAGTTTTTTTTAAATGCAAGAGCCTTCTTTACTTCACTGTTTTGGGAAGAGTGTGGCCAGCAGGTCAAGAGAGGTGATCCTTACCATCTACTCAGCCCTAGTGACACCACATCTGGAGTATTGTGTTCATTTCTAGTCTCCACAGTTCAAGAAAGACAAGGAGCTACTGAAGAGGGTCCAGCAGATAACCACAAAGTGTGGAACATCTCTTATGAGGAAACCCTGCAGGAGGCTGGACCTGTTTAGTGTGGAGAAGACTGAGAGGGGTCTCATAAGTATCTATAAATACCTCAAAGGCAGGTGCCAAGAAGATGGTGCCAGACTCTTCAGTGATGCCCAGCAACAGGATGAGGAGTAATGGACATAAACTAAAACACATAAAGTTCCACCTCAACACAAGGAAAGACTTCTTAACATGGAGGGTGACAGAGCACTGGAATAGGCTGCCCAGGGAGGTAGTGCTGTCTCCCTCAAAATCCACCTGCATGCGTTACTGTGTCACCCATTCTAGGTGACCCTGCCTTGGCAGAGGGGTTGGACTAGAGGGTTTCCAGAGATCCCTTTCAACCATAACTGTTCTGTGATTCTGTGATACTTTCAGTCACTATGTAATTAGTGAGATGAGCCACATTCACTAACAAAAGAAAGATAAGAATCTAATAATATATTTTGTATTAAGGATTGGAATTCACCAGAAATAATCAGGCTAATTTCAATATTTCCCAAAGGATCCAGTTCCACATTTGATAGTTTTTAGAAAACTCAGTCTTTTTATTTTTCTCTTTAAAATAAATGGTTGCAGTGACATCTGCCATCCTTTTGTGCTTTTCCACATTTTCACCAATTTGAAAGGCCTGAAAAATAGAATGGAATTCTTTATTTACAGATAAGAACATACTCACTGCTTGTGATCAATAGTGTTATATCTAGAGATTCAAGCAGCTCAGTTAGAACCATAACAGGCAGAGTTTATTACCAGTAAATCAATATGATGTCTCTTAGCCATGCATCTCTTTCAAGAATCTGTATAGTGTAATGATTATCATTATAAAATAAAGTCCAGTCTCTCTTTTTCTATCTTCTGGTTTTGATCTTGTAAAACTGGGAATTGATTTTCCTAAAAATCATTATGTTTCCACCATGTGGCAGATACACCACTTAGCAACAGCTACAGGTGCCAGCCCTTGAGTGGGATTGGGAATGAATACATGCTGAGGGAGAAATTGCTCAAAAATTTCAAGATCAACATCTCCAGGCTAAAGAGCTATTTATTTTCTGTGCCATGGGTACAACACAGCAGCCTTCCCTGAGTAAACATGATGTGCATTTCCGATTGATTTTTCTGTTTTCCTCAGCAGATTTAACCATCAGCAAGAAATATCTTTCATTCGTATGCTGGATTTCCACAGATGTGAATAAATCCTGCTCATCTCACATGAGAGAAAGTCAAGGAAAGCAGAAAGCCAGCTGCTGCCCTAAAGATAAGTTGAAGGTTCATCTACTTTGATAATGACAGTCATACAGAATATCAGACATTTATGCTCTCAGCAATCCTTGTCACAACTTTATTCATTTAGACAGACTTGATACAAGAAAAGATGTAAAGAATCACTTAATTTTGTACAGGTATTAAAGGGCTATGAGCCTTCATTAGATAGATGAAGACTGATAACAAATCTGATTGTCTTTAGGCTATGCTGTGCCTCTGAGATCACATCAATATCTAAATATGTCATAAAGTATGTTTAACAAAAAGAAAAAGTATTGTCTGTTTGGACAACTTGCCTGCTTCATTAAGAGGCTGTTACTGATTTTTAACAGAAGTAAGGGCTTTTACCATTGCTATCGTATTTTTTCCTCTAAAAAGCCAAGATACCAGGTCTTTCATGACACTAGCTTTATGAAGAATATTAAACAAACTGTTTATGTCTCCTAGAGAGATCTCTTCCAACTGTTTGTGTCTTCAGGCAAGTCCCAACAGGAAAGCACAACTGTATTCCCAGTAGCTATTTTCTGAGCACGAGCAGTTTAGTTTATTCTCAGAATCCAAAGATCAAGAGTTTTCCTACATATGCACTACACAGGGATTTTTCAACACATCTGGAATTTTTTTTTCCCTTCTTTCCCTCTTTGTTTTTGGGATTTATTTTTTGTAATGTTTTTCAAGAAAAGCTTCACATTTCTGGTAAAATGGCAGTAGCTATAAAACAATAAAAGTCTTTTTTATAGTATTTGAGTATCGAGACATCATCATATAGAGAATGAAATTAAAACAGTGCAGTGTCTTCCCAGTTTTTCCACTAAGATTTTGCCTGTGGCAACAGATTTTCCTGTGGTCCCCAGCTACCAACCAAATAGTCAACATACTTTGCTTCTGCTACATACTTATTTAGCAGATATGAAAACCTGTCCTGTCATACTGAAACATTGGAATTGTTTCGACATCAGTCTTCAAACAGCATTACCTAGTGTATTGCTTTATGACTCTACACATTTGGGTTGCTATGGAAAGAATGAACTGTCCCTATAAATCTCTCTTTATGGGCAGTTAATTCAAACATGATCAAGTTTCTGAGGATGCAAAAGCTTTATTGGCAAAGATCTCATTCTCCATGCTTTTGACCATTATGTCATGCCCCATTACCATCTTCACTGCACAGCTTTATAGCTAGCAGTAAGCTTAATTCAGGATTGCAGTAGTTTGCTAAGATTTTGCCAGGACAAAATTGTTTAGATGAAGGTCTTTAGTTACTGTACTCCATGTTTTAAAATTTCTGTCTTTTGAAAGATTACGTCCTTCTTTTAGGATCCAATGAATTTAAGAATTTCAAAATAGTATTACAATACATAGTTTTCAATATTTTCCTTAACCAAAGCTATTATTTAAAATATTATTTGATAAGGTAAAAAATCATACCCTAAGGTGAATTGTCGTATATTCACGTATTTATCATACCCATTGCTCAATAAGAGTGCTTTTGCCCCAATTCTACAGTGTTTATTTTAAGCTAATGTTCCCAATTTAACAAATCACAGATTTGTCTGGGCCTCACAACTTCATTATTGTCATAAACAGCACACAATTATTCCAGGTACAGGCACACTATTTGTTTCTCAAACAGGAAAAAAAGAAAGAAAAGTCATCTAATACCTGACATCATCTTTATTTGTAGGAAAGCAGCATGTGGCAATCATAACACAAGAGATCAACTATTGTTCAACACCCAAACATTTTTAATCATAATTTTAAACCAGAGTCCCTCAGCATGGAGCTAGCTGTATTCTTACTTGAGAGGATCAATGCATAAGGTTTCTGGGAAGACATGGAGATGTCTGTTTTATTAATCAGGGTTTGAGTATCATAATCCCATGCACATAAAGTTACCTCATTCTAAGTCATCATGAAATGTTTACATTTCACAAAGCTGACTATATTTGCAAAATTAAGGCTAGTTTTTTATCTCTATTATTTTGTCCATTGCAGATCATGCATTTCAAATAAAGGTAATGTATTCCAATACTCACTGAGTTCAAAGCCAAGGCAGATACAGGTAAATTTCCTAAAGAAAACAGAAGATGATTTACATTTCTGTTTGTTTGCTTGTGTTTTGTTTTGGTTTGGTTTTTTTTTTTCCATTTCCATTTACTAAATGGAAATTGCTCGTATGGTTAGCTTCAATCAGTTTTGAGCTCTGATTTTTTCTCAATTAAAAATGAAATTGTTTCTGCACATTTTCTTGTGATTTCTTAGTCATTTAGCTCAACAATCTAATGGTTGAATAAGTTGAATGTGATTTTCAAATGAAGAGTGCTTCAGATAATTCTTTTCTATGTTTCTAATAGCTTAGCATCTGTGATAGACCTTTCTAATTTGTAAATATATATATACATATGTTCTTCCCACTATATATATATGTTATTCCCACTATATAGTGATCATAAGCACAGCATTTATTTTTTATTCCAGAGGGTCTGAGCCAATATAGCTAAGTATTGATGCTTTCCTGTCATGATGATCTGACAAATTTTGCATACTGTCTAAAGCTTCACATAACATTTCAATTTTGACATCTTCACAAGCATATGATACCCACTAAATCTCAGTAGAAAATTACTCAGGACATGGTAATAGACATCATATAAGTATAAAAATGCACTTGATAGACATACAAATTTATTTCAGAAAGTTAGGAAACAATATTTTGAACAAATATGAGAAGTTGTTGCCTACTGTACATACAAGTGTACCATGTCTACAGTGAAAATGCATGAAATTTGTGAGTGAGAGATCCCAAAGTCAAAACATTTGTCCAAAGTTTAAAAAAAAAAAAAAAACTAAAGAGAAAAAACAGTGATTTTTCTTTCATTCAATATTTTTGTTAACTATAGTGAAAAACCGCTGTTGCAGTATACAGTAGAACAATCAGAGTTTTACTTTCCACTTCCATTCCACTTGCTAGATCATATTATCTCCTCATCAAATAAAATGTGTGGAACTTTAGAGACTTTGGCACAGAATATTTTCTCTTTAGAATACTACAGGAAGGTACTAATAACCTATGAAAATGTGTCATTATCAATTCAATTTGATAGTTCTTCCTATGCAATTTCTATGAAGATCTCTAAATCCATTTAACATTCTGTAATGACTTTACCTCTCTCATATCCTACATAGGTCTTCTGGTAGAAGGAAAGATAATTTTATAACAGTACCCTTAAATCACAAAGTAGAAATGATTGAGCAGTGTTGGTGCCTGCTCAACAAACAGAATAACCTGTATGTCCACAAGATGCACCTACCTCCATGAGTATGTGACTGGGAGGCTTGAACAAATGTGTGTAAGAACAAATGTATAGGGAAGATTTTGTTCTTGTACCACTGACTGCTGCAATATCTGTGTGCATTCAAGAGAAGGACCTACCCAAGGACTTAAAGGCTGTATTAACTTAGGAAAACCTAAGTTAATTACTAAAAACATGAAGTACAAAAATATAGATATGTTTCAGATCTTTTACAGATTATAAATATTTTACTCTGGTACTATAGATAATCCTTCTTTTCTTGTGGGATTGACATTCCTAAGACCTTTTTTCCTCTGTGGTTGCCACTTAATCCTTTTCTTAGGAAGAAAATGAATGGGCAAAACTTACCTTCAAAATGAAGGTAGTATGAGGTGCTGCCTCTATTCTTCCATACAGAACTCCACTCATCCTTGACATGGGAATAACAGCTGCCCATCACGTCTGCCCAAGAAGATTTGACCACACAGGTCTGATGTTCCAGAAGATTCTCCCAGTCCTCTCAATGTGAATTATTTAGGAATGGGAGGGAGTAAATTATATATATAACTTTTCTTTTTGTCTGATCTATCTAAGAAATTTGTCAATAAATATTTTTTGGTTCAAAGAAAAATAAGAAGCAATTAATATGACTCCGTGAGTTCTGACAGTAACATTTTGGTATTGAGTGCCAGATATATTTTGAAAGTGAATACTGTTGATGGCAGACCAAATGTTTCCTGAAATTAAATTTGGCAGTCTAAATTTAATGTAAAGCATTCACTTCAAAGAAGACTGAAACTGAGACCCCTCCCTTCTACTAAATCTCATGTTCCTTGACTGAAGACTTACTATTTTTCTCTTCATACACAGAAGTACATGACAACATACAGTTTATTGCAGCTGCAGATCAGTCAAGGAACTGAAACTTGCTGTACATCTTATTGTTTTTTGCATTCTATCATTTTGGTTTTTTACCTCTTAGTAAAGAAATGTTGCTTTTTTTTTCAATATTATGCTGATTCTCATTATTAGCATTATATTTTGACATGAAATGTAATGAGTTAATAAATCATTAACAGAAACACTGGAATTCAAGGAGAGAATTCAACTGAAAATCACATTTAGGCTATGAGTTTTTCATATATTTATGAGGGGTTTTTGGTTTTTTTTTTAGAAGAGGTCATTACTATTATTTACATTGACTGCATTTCTATTTAAGCCAATGGATATCAGTCAACAATTCATATTATAACTTGATTGCCTAAACAAAGTTGAATATCCTTTTTAGGCTGTTTTGTTTGTTTCTTTATTTGTTGGTTTTGTTGGTTTGGTTTTTTTGGTCTTCTTTTCTTTTCCTAGGAAAACAGTGAACCTTCCTAGTCTCTTCTGTCATTATTAATATCCATCAATTTTTGGATCATTCACAAATAAAGGAGTTCATAGAGTCTTCTTTGGGAAAAAAACCTTCAGACCAAGACTCAACTTCATACCTTTTGACTCATTACAGTTCAGATTTCATATTCCATTTGAAGACAGCCGTAGAGTGCCCAATGCATCGATAGATGACAATATTGTAATGACACTACTTGAAAGAAAAAGAGAGACTCTCAAGGCTCACAAATTTAAATTATTCAAGAATAAGGTGAAACAAGAAAAGATGAGAGGAATTCACTTTCTTTAAAATTCTAAGTGTTTCAGTACACCAGCCCTGGGCAATTCTTTCAAAGCTAGAAAGAAAGAGGAGATTGGTTTTGCAAAAGAAGACCCAAGGAAAAATATTAAGTGTGATTCTGTCAGAGACTGACTAGGATGGGCTGTTTGAGTAAATAGATTTTTGACAGTAAACCCCAAATCACAATATTAAATGCATTAGTGGACCAAGGTCTGTCTCACTTTAACTAAACTTTCTTCACATGCAATATCTGTTGGAAAGACAGGAATGATAATTTCCAGACTAAAGTCATTTAAGATCTAGATAGGTGTGTTGGCCACTGTGCCAGTGTGGTACCTGAGTTTCAATAGTTCTTCTTCCTCCACTATATTTACCTCCTAAATATATTCATGAACAATCCCATCTTTCTGGATGGCTCTTCCAGTTCCTTTCTGCCAACATGGCAAGACTTCCTTTTCCATAATTATCATGGCAGTCTGCTCATAACCTTAAACTTTTTACTGTTGCATGCCTTCCTATTATTGCTGCTGAGGTCCCAGAGTTGCCCAATTCTGTCTATAATTTATCTGCACTGACACTACCTTCCAACTGAATGTTTTAATCCATAGCAGTACTATACTATACTATACCATACTATACTTAAAGCTTATATTTTCAAAATCACTGTAAAGTCTTGGACATGTAGTGACAAGATGAGGGGGAATGGCTTCAAACTGAAAGAGAATAAGTTTAGCATAGATATTAGGAAAAAGATTTTTACTCTGATGGTGTTGAGACAGTGGCACAGATTGCCCAGAGAAGTCAGGGATGCCCCATCCCTGAAAGTGTTTAAGCCTAGGTTAGAGGGAATTCCGAGCAACCTGATCTAGTGAAAGGTGTTCCTGACCATGGCAGGGATTCTGGAACTAGGTGATTTTTAAGGTTCCTTCCAAACCAGGCCATTCTCTGATTCTATGATATTTCAGAATCCATTTAAAACTTCATTCCTCTGTTTGCTGAGTTTGCCTGTTAGTTACTATGTGGGGTGCCAAAGTGTTTTTAAAGGCATTCTGCTTAGTAGAACACATTTATTTATTAAAATATCTTGGAAAATTTACAGGATTCAAATATTTTTATGTCAGTCTTTCTCCTAAATTAATTCTATGGTTTAATTTTTTTTTTAATTTTTTCTATCCATTTTAGTCCTTATATTTTTCATTCCATGTCTGTTTCCTCTCTGATTTTACCTGCTAGATGTCAAAGATATTAACACTGAGAAATGAAAAAGACAAGTTCTTAAGTTCAGCACCTGAGTCCAAATTTATTATTGAATTTGTTATTTATTATTAAAAATGTATTTCAGAATTGAATGAGCAGAGCACATAAGCAGGAATTACCCAGGGGAAGGCATAAGTCATTTTGTGACAGGTTACATGTACTTAATGCAGCTATTCACTTTTTTATTCATGAAAAACTGTGTGGATTCTACATTAAGTGTTGAACACCTTGACGGCCTTGACTATTTTTGCAATTGAAGGCATCTTCATATATATTTACCCATATGTCATGTGGACCTGTACCCATCTAGAAAGGATTAAAATGAAACACAGAATGTCAACCCTCATTAAAAAGCTGTGCCATATTTTATTTTAAAAAGCATCTTGAGAGATGATTACTAATTTTATTTATTAGTTATGAAACAAAACCTGAGAGAATGGATGTTGAGAGAGGTTAGCCAAGCCCTGTACAATAAGAATGTTAGCATAAAATAACAGCCAGTACATAGAATATTATTTTCAATCACTCTTTATAACATTTTATCCCTTCAATAAAGCTCTAGTAAATGTATCACTATTATTAACTTACTTTTAGAAATGTAATTTCCTGCTATGCGAAACTCTGTTAACCAGTAAGTCCATCACTGAGGTTAAGACTTGAACACATTTGTATGTGGAAATTTGCAATGAAGTTACTCTTTTCAGAAAGAATGGGAAGGCACATATGCACCCTGCCTAGTTTTAAAATTGAATTTTCATATCTGCATTAAAGAGGTGTTGCTCAAAATTACCTAATTGCTCAAAGGACAGGAAAATCCTCTAGAAGGGCTGTACATCTGAAGAAATCTTTGGAGGTGACTATTTCAATTCACTGACTGTAGAGCATCTTTAAGTGTAAGCATCTTTAAGTTTGCTAAGTTTGCTTCATGGTCAAGCATTTCAGTTTACTATCTAAATCCTGATAGGATTTAAGATACCTCAGAATGGTTTTTTGTGTGTTTTGTGGATTGGGGGGTTTTTGGTTAGTTGGTTGGGTTAGGGTTTTTTTAACACATGCATGTATTTTTGTATTAGCCTTGAGTTCACTTATGTAAAAAGAGTCAAGATTTCTGTTGATCAGTATTCATTTTCCATAAGTGAAAAGAATCCTGAATATCAGCTTTCCAGAGTCTGCCCAGTGTGGTAGTAGACAGCCTTCTCAAAGTAAAAAGCTGTTTAAAGTACAACTGTTTAAAGAACCACCATGTCTGATCTGTGCATACTATAGCTCTGCAATCAATTCAGCACCTTACTTGCACAATCAAACCTTTTTCTTTTTACCTAATTAACTTTAATTTCTGTTACTGAGACTATCTGAGTGTATGGAGGATACTGTAGATGGGAATGCAGTGCCAGTCTGAACTGTGGTTCTATGAGGTGCAACCATACAGGAAGGTCACAGATTGCAGCACACTGCTTGATGCTAATGATCATGCTCTTAGCTCTGTTTGGTTATCTCCAATTATTACAATAGCTGAAAATCAGAATTTCCAGTTTGTGGTCTTGGCATTCAACTTCTGTCCTTTAGGAACTTCATTGCTGGAGGAGATGTAGTTCAACAGAAATATGGTAAACCTCAGTTCTGCAGTGTTTCAACAGGAACACAGAAACATGATGTTCAAAGATTTCCTATATCTTACTTTGTCTTCCCTTAATCTCAGAATTGTAAACAATAAATTAATGAAGAGCCTTCACATTTTTAACTACAAAATTGCAAATAGCTCTTAAATGTGTGGTGATAAATGCATTGTGCCCCTTGCTGACAGTTGAGAGGTAACTGACAATATTTTCATATGCATACTACTGGGGGTGTTGGTCCTCAGGAGCTTGTGAAGAATTCAATCAACAAATGCCATTAGAGTACAATTACTGGCTCCTATCTTCTACCAATGTGTTTGAGAAACACATAAATGCATGGCCCCTCCATCTGCCCATATTAAAACAGTCTGCCTAAATTTCTCCTGCCTCTGTTGTGCCTGAACAGTTCAACAGTTTATTTACTTCAATCTTTTCAAATTCACCTTTAATGAAACCTCCTACAAGTCTCACTTTACCAGCCATTTGATGGGTTTATCACCCTCTTATACTGTTTTCCCAAGAGTTATCTTTGCACCACATATATATATATGTATACACACGCTATTCCATGATGTAACTCATTACAGCATTTTAGAAACAACATATACTTTTATCTATTTTTAAGAGCTGTATAATATTTAATAGTAAATATCTTTTCAGTAAATATCTTTTCCTAATGTCTTCATTAGGACAAAAATTTTATCTAACACAATCAGCATTTGGGTTTTGGAAGCATGGACTTTAATATGAAGAATTTGGAAAGCAGAAAGAATGAGAAGGAGAGAGCAGTAGCAACTAAGTTCTTTGCTATGCCAAAGAATCCCCCTCACTGTTCAATGCTCCTAAATTTAAAATTAGAAGTGTTTCACTGCACCTGAATTACTCTGGCTCAGATAAGTAATTCCAATAGATCGGCTTTAGTGATAATCTTCTAACTTTAAATTTAGACTCAGTGAAATGTCTGGTTCCTTCAGAACATAATTTTCCAGGCTGAAGAAGTTGTCCTGTGGAGCTGCAGCTAGCAATAAGGGGAGAGAGATTAGTGATATTATACAGTATATTCAGTTACTCAAACCTTGAGTCATTTTTCATTTTCATTTGAAATATTTATGTACAAAGTTTCATTTTAGGGAATGTGTCATATCACAGTTATTAATGGGAAAAGTGTCTGAAAGTTCAAAGTGCTTTACACAAGCAAAGAGATAATGGATGCAGGCAAATACAACATTGTATGTGAACAGAGGCTAGTAAAAAAACTCATGATCAAGGCCAAGGAAGAGCCACAGAGCATAAAAACTCACATAATGGAATAAGTTTTAAAAGATTTTTAAACATTCACCTACTTGAGATGAAGTTAATGTGATATGAGAAGCTAGAAAGGTATCACATTTTATGCTTTGCAGGCACATAATAAACTTTGGGGTTATAGATAAAAGATGCTAAGTTCTGCAAAAAGTTGAGTCACTTTTAACATTTTGAAAATAATTTGATTATATCTAAGATATTCAAAAGCAACTAAGAGACTTAAAGGCCTAAGTGTGGATTTGCTTCATCTAATTTTTACTCAAATCTCATTCTAGGTAGACTTAAAGTTTGGAAAACTCCTAAACTAAGTTAGCTGCCCGAAAGCTGCTCTCTAGTCTACATGAGTCATTTACAGTCCTTCCACAGTCAATGGAGACAGACACTCCAGAACTTTAGTATTGGGCACTTCTGGTTTTCTATTAATATGAGTCATACTCTTTCTCTATGAATCATCTGTGCCATTCTCAATGGTAACATTTCATAACCTTTATTCAAAAATACAAATATTTACATAAGGTACGGTGCAGGAGAAAAGAAATACAAGGTTCTGTAAGTCCATACCCCACATCAGTACCCTTTATCCCCTGGTCAGTCTTGTCGTCACCAGAAAAGGATTGGATATTTGTGTTATATAAATCTATGTTCTGTCTTGAAAAGCTTTCTCTACTGTCTTCTGTCTAGAAAAGAGCAAAATTTCATACATCAAGGCTCTTCCTGTTGGAACCACCCCCTTCCATAGAGACAGCAAATGAAATGTCAGTTCATTAAACTGGTGTCTAGTTATATTTCTCTTATGTATCACTTCCACTCCATTTGTCTGTCAGTTTTGCATAAACTGAACTCTTAGTTAATCTGAAACCAGAATACATTATCACATTTTTCCTCAGGGGTCATGGGATTTCAAAAAGTATTATAGACTTAATTGACATCTTAAAACACCCCAGCATACTACAGTACCCTTGGGTGAAAAAGAAAAGAAGTACTTTATGTAAACAAATGTATGGAGTTACAAAAAAAAAAAAAAACAAACAACTAATAAAAAACCAACCAATCAAACAAAACCCACAAACAAACAAAAGCCACAAACAAAAGAAACCAAACAAACAACAAAAAAAAGGGAAGACAAAAAACACCCCCAAATGATGGAAGTAGAAGCAAGACAGAAAGATTATTACAAATGTGCTGACTTCTGTGGGAGGAACTGTACTTTAACCAGTAGGAAAACCAACCCCAAGCAGCAGTTTTCATTCTTATTCAGACAACAAATGCAGCCCTCTCTGCCATGACACTTAAAAGGGGGATGAAATGAGGCATTGTGTAGAAAAGTGCAAAGACTATGATGATCTTCCTTCAAAATAAACAAGCAAGCCAGCTTTATATGAACTAGGTTTGAGTTTCCTGGACTGTTGGGTATGTGCACATACCCATACAAAGATACTCACTGCTGGGAGAGAGTACTGAAGAGAGAATTAGAGTGGAAAAGTCAGTGTAACCCTGCTTGTAGCCAATTCCAGAAGTGGGACATCAACAGAGGAATGTGTTTGGTTTGGGAAGTAGAGAAAAACGGCATAATTTTTAGAAAGCCATGTGGAAAATAAGAACCCTTTAAAAAGAGTAAGTCAAGCTTTTAATGCCTGAGTTAGACCCAAATCACTAGACAATTTTTGTGAAAATTTTGCCTTTGTTGTCTTAGAGTTTGTTTGTTTATTTGTTTGTTTCATTAGCATATAACTGTTTTCATGAAATGAGTTGTGACATGCACAATTTGTGCTGAACTTTCTGTGGAAAAAGAGGATGTCAATTCAACCCACACATCAGAAATAGTAGAACAGAAGTCAGACAGTGGGGAAAAAAAAGAGCCACATGGAAAGATTCAGGCCATTGTATGTAAATAATAACTTGAGAGAAGGTGCAAAGTGGAAATTCTCAGAACATCTAGTGTAAGGCTGAAGTACCTATGCTAGGAATATAAATGTTTGGGGCTCCTTCTATAGTCAATAAGGACAGAAAGACAGGAAAAAAAAAAACTGCCTAAAGCATGATTAAGCCTGTCAGAGTTGTTAGCTATCCTCTGGAGGATCTCCATTCACTGGCGCTCTCCCTGTCCTATCCAGAATCAGACCGACTGGGAGAGTGATTTTTCTTCATCAGTGTCAAGCAAGTGTTTTGGGATGGAGTGAATCACCCTCTTGGAATGCCTTGTTCTCTCAATTAACTAGAAAGGAAGATGATTTGGACCAGTTTGAGCTTTGACAATGACTTCTTAAACACCTGGATTTGCAGTCCTAAAGTATATATTTTCAGCAACTAAATTTAGATGGAATGAACTTTAAAGTTCTGAACCTTTGTTGCTGAAATCAGTAGGAGGTGTTTTACAGAGTCAGCTGGATGTGTAAACGAGGCAGATATGCTTCATCAGTGATAATATAATTGTCTTTCAAATAGTAGATTTAAAAAAAAGAACAAAACAACAAACACCTGAACCAGTCCAAAATTCAAGAGTAATAATAATCTGATAAGGAGGATGAAACAATATGACCTTCCGATTTAATCACCTGGTCTACCAGATCAAAACCAAAATATTTATTAATGAAAATCAGAAAGACGCAATCAAGGAAAGTTAAATTGTTAGTTAACAATAAATTATTCCATTGTATATATTGTATCTCAGTTCCATTTTATCTCCTTAGACCCAACTTTGCAGATTAATCTGAAAGGCTTTTGCAATATTTCTGGGCTTCTGTAATCTTTTAACAGTACAGTTCTTGTGAAAATATGTGTTTAAAAGAAAATTAATAACCTACATACAGGTGGAGAAGGTGAAATCTAGGAAATAGCTCTTAAGTGGTTTCAGTTTGCTTTGAGGGTATAATCTGCCACATATTTTACTGAAAGCTATTGAAACTACAGCATATTTTATTGAAATGGCAGAGGGGCACACACACTAAATAATATCTAAAGGTCCTTTCCAGCCTAACCATTATATGATTCTGTGATTCCATGAAGGTGATTTGACTATCATTACCCAATTTATGGTATTACAGTTTTTGAGTCTATTTTGGTAAACTACCATACTATGTCGCAAATTACTTTTCAATTGCTCGTGTGATTTAGAGAATAAGTATCACTAAACTGGGTGTTAATAAATCATGACTGCCCACCACCTAGAAGTGAATGATAGATGACAAAATATTATCTTATGAAAAAAGCATTATTTTACACCCGCAATTAAAAGGTAACTTTATTACTTTTATAGTTCATTACTTAAGCCACCAGTTAGATAATGACCTTCAGAAGTATTCTGCAACTGTCTGATGTGTCCAGCTGTATTACCAGAAGTCAGGGGCTTTGGCTCAAGAAGACTGCCAAAGAAGCACACAGTCATTTCACAGGTAAATAGTTGATTAGATGCTGTATTTCTGTCACTGATAACACTTTGTCTCCAACATGTAATTTTTTGTTTACTTCTTTTACCCTTGTGTAAATATCTATAGAACAAGCAACATTGAAAATATATCAATCACCTTTAGAAAATCCTTTATAATCAACTTGTGAGAAAAAGGAGATACCAACAGTAGTGTCCTAATTTATTCCAGATTCATAAAAACAAGCGTGCACAGACGTGAACATTAGTTTCTAGTTCCAGGTACTCAGACACAAACTTTTGGATGAATCTGGTTTACCCAGTTCTATTGTCCATCGTAACCCTGCTTTAGTTCCACTTTCATGTAATTTTTGCTTTAGTATGTGGTAAAGTATAACAGTATATCATACCCTGACAGATAAAAGTACTTCTTCTCTCCAAGCAGCTCTATAAAACTAAATGACCCTGCTGAGCTGTGTCCACTCCTTTGCATAACATTTATCTTTTAAGGGGAAGCAGAGTTGAAAAGTAAGACTTGCTTTTAAGATTTATAAGGGTAACAAGCTCCTCTGGAGCAGCAGTTGCAGAAGTTATGAAAATATGTCATAGATATTATTAACTGTCAATGACTCCATCCTGAAGCTATTAGCTAGTAATTTGTAATAGTAATAACGGTTTTGTCATAAGCCATACTTAATTACATATATAAACTTCAATTCTCTTAAATTAAAATGTGTGTCACTCTAATTAGAAATATATGATGATCTTGATAAGTATTCTTAAGCTGATTCCATTCAGTATCTTTCCTTATGAGCCTTTTTTCATGACTATGTTACTTTACAGTGTTCTGGTACTCGATAAGGACTAATTTTGCTTTTCAGAAGTTGAAGCACTTTGCGACAAACTGACATTGTTAGCTAAAAGAAAACTGGCATTTCTTCATTAATCAAATAATGATGGATGGAAATATAATGAATGATCATTATTTCATCAAGAGCAAAGGCATGTCCTAATGGACATGAAATAACCACAGTGGTCAATGACTGATTTTAGTGTCATTGCAGTCTTATAATTAAAGATCCAAATTGAGAAGTAAGACATATATCTAAGCTCTTAATCAACCCAGTGACAGAAGCTGTAATGATTTGAGGTTGTACCTATGCATTAGTTATCCATTGTGTGTAATAATGACAATTCTCTCTTTGTAACTGTGTCAGTCAACATGCTTTGTTTTGAAGGTATTGCTTACTTATTTTTCTGATCCCTTTTCTTTCTTTCACTCCACATTCAATATCTGTGTTCTACCTTGGTGATCACCCATCCCCAAAGAAACTCCACTGGAGAAAAATGTAGCTTATCCAAATGATGAAACACAATTTATAGATCTAGCCTAGGGAAGATCATCTAGTTGAGATCTTTATCAGTGAGGCTCTTTTGCAGTCTCCGTGATCTGTGCTCTCCAAGTAGCACCATGCAATTTTGTCTTCCCCATTGCATAAAACTTCAAACGGAAAACAAAATACCTACTCCAAAAATTTCCCACATAGGACATGTGAATTCCAGGACACTCAGTTAGAATCAGATCTAGAATCGTGTCCTTCCACTTACGAGCAAAAAGCTCTAATTGTAAGGGTATTCTGCAAAATGTGGGACTTGCAACACCATCTCTCTTTTCTTTTTTTTTTTTTTAAATTTGTCATCATGGCAGGCTGGAACTCAAGTGAATGACATCTGAATGTCTTCATAAAATATATAAGCAAATACATACATTTGCTTTAGGAGGATCCCACAGAATGAGACGGCTCATAAATTTAGATACATAGATAAGGCATTACACTAATACAGTGCCTCAGGCACTGTGTCTCATTCTTTAGATGAAATCTCACAATACATTTGTAGAAATGGCACATTGGTGCTGAACTGGGTGCTTTGCAAAGCTTAAAATACATGTAGAACAACCCCCTTAAAATCCATATTTTTTCACTGTCTTATTCCTGTCAATGAACTTAGAAAAAAGAGAAATCAAATAGTGCTGTATAAAATCATTAGCTTACACTTGACAAATCATGACAGGAAAATTAAAAGACAGAAGTCACATTCAATTCCACTAACATAACGTAACAAAAAGGTAAGGAATTCACTTGGTATGTTTGAAACAGGTTCGCAGACGATGTTGAAAATGCAACAGATTTTTCTTCTCCTTCTGTGGTGAAGAAATTGTCTTCCAAAGTACCCCTATTAAAAAAAGTGTAGAAATACAAAAGAAGGGAAAGGCTTTCTTATTTGTTTGGGATATTGAAAAAAGAGTAAGAGTTAGTTAAAAAAAGGATTTAGTAAGCAACAGAAGTACTATAAGAGAGAGGTGGGGAGAAGTAGACTTATGATGATGCAATCAAAGCACTTTACAGTCTGAAGGTTAAAGACAAGAAGCAATAATGATGAGAAGTAAAGGGATACAAAAACATTATAAAGGTCATCTGAAAACCTGAGACTGTCTCTGGTAGGTTTTTACTTAAAAGATCACATACAACCAAAAATACCCTTTAACCTACCTTTTTAACCTTGTAACCATGAGGTGCAATTAAACAAGGTTAAGTGTGACAGGTCCTAGAATATGTAGCATGTGATAATAAAACCTTAGTAAGAAAATTCAAACTGTTATTTAATAGCCTCTAAATATTTTGTTTCAGAGAACTGATCTGTAATTATAACTGCCAGGTCACGTTTTCTAAATAAAAAAAGAAATAATTATGCAGGTTCCATAGTTGTTGGTGAGCACTGATGCCAGCTAATGTGAGTTTAAAGTCTTGTGGTGTTATTACAACTACGCAACTGTTCTTACTATAAAAAAATTGCTAACATGGAAGTTAAATGGATTTGGATATCAAAACAGTTTATTTACAGATATTCAAATAATTTTAAGTATTACATAACCTCCCTGTCTTGCAGACAGGGAGATGGCAAGGTTTGTGAGAAAAGTTGGGTAGGTCAGCTCAGTAGTCCCAGCTGTGCAGTGCACAATCCTAAGATGAATACCCATGAGGATCTCTGGAAGCCACTTTGGTGCTCTCTTCTCTCATCTCTTTCAGTCTTCCTCAGGGTTCTCTCTTGGGTATTCCTGTAGTCTCTCATACATTCATGCAATTTCTGTCATCTACCCCTGAAGCCATGCCATCTGTATGTCTCCAAGAGCATCTTTCAGAACGCTTACTGTGTGTCTTGCTGAAAGTCTCTTCCCAAGTGGCCCCCAGGAGCATCTCCCCCATGTGTTTGCCCCAAAATTCTCCCTACGTTTTTCCCCCAAAGCCACTCACCTGTTTTCCCAAGAACCTATCTTCTATGTATTTTCCTAAGAGTCTCTCCCCTTAAACCTCCTCCAACAGATTCGATCCCTGTCTCCCCAAGCACCTTTCACCATGTCTCCCAAAAAAGCATATCACCCATGTCTCTTGCCTCTAACAGCTGCTTCTCTTGTGTAAATATGTGTGAGCTGGACTCCATAGGCTTCTCTATCTGGCTGCAGAAATAGCCTTCTCCATCGCTACCCCTCAATGCTGCCAGCTATTCCCAGTACAAACCTGGGTGATAAAGCCACCAAACCACCACACATAGGTGAAGACTGATCATGAAAGAGGGGGATGGTGCTGCATGGCTGACCAGAGCTTTGTGCCACTGCACAGCCCCAGCAAGGCTAGAAAGGCAATGCCAAGTGACCTATTCAGCACCCAGAGCTGAATAAAGCTGTACAGATCTCACAAGGTGTGTTAGGGGTGTCTGTACAGTACCAGAAGGGTACTGGTTTTGTGTGACATGCAGCATACACTGCTACTGTGCATCAACTGATGTAGCTTTTGGAAGCACAGACGTTGTATGTCTCTGTTCTGCCACTGGACTCCTTGTGTACACCAAAATTTGTTTGACCTACACTCACTGCATATACTCCTTAGCTCTGTGTTTTCCTATCACAGAATAGCATCTATTTTGAAAAAAAAGTCCATAAATTCAATGTAGCATGTTTTCTGCATGCAGTATTTGTGAGCAGACTGGCAATATTTAAATGGGATTTGATTTCTGCTGTTACGATTATTATTTTTAGATAGAATCTTTCACTGCATGAATCAGTATTCATGTTTAAAATTCATTCCCTAGCATAGGTCAGATAAAATTGCACATGATTGTTCGTGTTTGGATGAGTGTGGTAGCAATTCTGTAAGAAATCCCTCTGTGTGCCAATCAGTTCCTGAAAATGCTTGTGACTTTGAAATTCACTTGTGTGTGATCCTGCCTGCTGCATTTGATTGCCTGAAGATATGCAAGTAGGTGAGATGCAAACATGGGTAAAGCAGAATAATCTACAAATGTGAATATTCATGCAATCTGAGAATTCTACCCCCATAATTACAATTTCTAAAATAGATGTTTATTGCATTTCAAGATACATTTATTTATTATTTATTATTTATTTATTCATTTATTTGTTAGTAGTGGAGAGAAAACTGGATAGGCATCCTTTTTTTTTCTCTTCCTATGTCTAGTCATTAATCACGCCTTTCTCACTTCCCCTGAATACAATTCTGATTTCAGTAAATGATGTTGGTTTCTCAGTAACTTTTGCAAATCAGTTTACTTAATTAAATTTCAAAACATAGGCTATTTGGGTGAAATCCAATCTGAGATTAAGACATTGTCATCTAGATTTAGAGGGTTTATTCTACTGCCTAAACACAAATGTCTATACCATTTCAAACACCCTGTCTAGCCTCTAATGGGTATTTCAGAGGGACGTGAATCTCCGATAGCTCCTGAGTCATTTCTGTCAGACCTGTGCAGATGTCTTTGATACTCTAGGGCTTCCAAAATTGCAGTAGAAACTGAAATGAGGCTTATGGCAGAGCACTAGACTTGAAATATTTTTAGTGGCTTTCCAAGTTAGATTCAGTTACCTAAACAAAGGCATACTGTGCCATATGAAATAGCATAAAACCTGCAAACAGCTGACAGATGATACAGGACCTGCAGAAGCTCACCATATTCAGAGTGGCATCTAGAGACTAATACCACTGGATTAGACAAGAAGAAAAGAGCTGGGGGTGATTCCCTCAAACGTAGAATCCTGCATAATATTGCTGTTGGCAGGGGTGTGGGTTCTCGAAAAGTAAACTCTGCTCTTATCTGCTCGATCTCACAAGATTTTGTTCTTTACTTGTAAAAGTTTTACTTTTCTGTAAATATTTCATATCAGTTTTTTTAAATATTTAGATTTCGCTCTCATACCATGAATATTTTTTATAAAGAAATATATTTCCAATAAAGGGTTATTCTGTCCTACTGCCTTCTGATAAACTGTGATGGATATCCTCGAGAGAGTACAAAAATTCTTCTGTGCACTTTCAGTACCTGTTTCTAAGATGTAGCTGCACCTAGCAATATGCAAGAAGAGCTATTGCAAAGAAATTAATAATTTTGTGTTCATGGGATTACAAAGTGGGACTGGCACTGCCTATTTCCTTATTTGCAAATATATCAACATTTAAAGATTCTTTTGTCTTTAAGAAGGAAAACAAAGAAAATTGGAGACCCCTATCCTTTAAATTCATATACTTAATTATTTATCTGGAAACAGTTTTTCCTCAGACATCAGGCATAGATTTAGTCTCAGGAGGATTTTGCAGGTTTTATTTAAAACAGTTTCACAGGGAATAAAGTGTGTAGTCCTATGCGTTTGATGGGGCCTGCTGTTTCCGTGGCAATGAAACTCGTATGAGGTTAATTCTTCCTCCCAGTAAGGTTACTTTGAGCACTCTCACTGGGAGCTCTGTAGCATGTATTAGCATGTATTCTAGGTAGATTTAGCAATGTAAGGAGTTGTAAAGTAAATGACAGACACCTCTGTGGAAAAGCAATATAATCTGAGATAATAAAGGTTTCATAATCTATAGTGTTCAGGTCAGTCAAGTATCTAAGTGACCTGGATTCTGTATATCCAGTTGATGTAGTTTAACCTCAACAGGTAACTAAGCACCACACAGCCTCTCTCTTGCTCTCCCCTAGTGGGATAGAGGGGAGAATCAGAAGGGTAAAAATAAGAGAAGTCATGGGTTGAGATAAAGACAGTTTAATAACTAAAAAACCATGTTCAAACCAAATCAAACAAAACCAAAGCAAACAAAACAAAACCAATAAAGGGGAGCAGAAACAAAATGTGATAAAAGAGAACCCAGCTGCCCAGCACCAACAGACCAACACCTAGCCAATCCCTTGGCAATGTCTGCCACAGCCAACCACTCTCCACCCCCCAAGTTTTATTGAGTGTGATGTCATAGGGTCTGGAATATTCCTTTGGTCAGTTGGGGGCAGCTGTCCTGGCTGTGTTCCCTAACAGCTTGTGCACTCCTAGCCTAGTCACTGGTGGGGCAGTGTGAGAGGCAGAGAAGGCCTTGACTATGTCAGCACTACTCAGAAATAACAGAAATATCTCTGTTTTATCAACAATTTTCATCACAGATCCAAAACACAGCACCATACAAGGTACTGTGGAGAAATTAAACTCTATACTAGCCAAAACCAGTGCAATATTCACCCCTTTTTCCACACCATTTACATCACATTCACTTCCCACACTATAAAACAGATCCCTAAGAACCACTACCTCCCACCCCATCCTTTTACATATACGTACACAGGTATCATTCCCATAGTTTATGGACCACCCCTGTGAAATGTCCCTAAAATGAACACAAAATACAACACTCATACAAATGTCCATTGAGTTTGTTTAGTCCATTGCTTTGGTCTCCATCTGTTATGGTGGCCACTCCAGACAGGAGACTTCTGTGTGTTGTGTGGCATTATTTGGCACCAAAACTAGCTCAGGTGAGATCACTGCCCCTCTTGCACTGCTTCTTGTGAGTCTCACCCTCCCTGTCCAGGTATTTCCTATAACATGCAATTTAAATCATGGGTTACAACAGTTTAAAGGTATATCCATTAAAATATCTGTTCCTGGACCCTTTGCATCAGGCCATAGGTTCTAACATTCCGATTAATTCCTCCCACATCTTCTAACTTGGTTAACAGCAAGAGTTTCCTGCTGTAATAGCTGTGACATATGGCAACCACAACAATGGTGACATATATCATCATATAATACTGGCATCAAAAATCAGTGGCATTATAAAATTCAAATAATGAGTTATTTTTGCTCAGAAAAGGTATGCACGCTAGTTGAAGTCTCTTAACTTGTTGCATCTTGAATCTGAGCACAGGCATAATATACTATAAAATTAAGAATGGCAAGAGCAATTTCAGAAACTGCAGTCAGAAAGAGATTTAATACATGCCCTCTGTGTAGGAATCCAGTAGTCTTTTTCATTAGCAACAGCAGTACATGCTTTTTCTTTCACAGTTCTGTTACATTAGTTGAATGCACTGCATTTTTTTTAACATTAAAATGTTGGACAAATTACTACAGATTTTCTGTCCCAAGGGCTGCTGTAGCTGGAAAAGTTTCTTTTATATGTCAGCTAAGACAGGTAGTTCAGTATGGAGACTGAAAATAAGGGAGGGGTCAGTTTGCAGACCTATATATCTTTGTATAAAACCACTTTACTTTTGATCAAAATCTCTAGTGTAGGATTTTCTATTTGTTTTTGTGCAGAAGGATCATAAGATGCTCAAATGTGATTTCTGGGCAAGGCACACTTCCAGAATCCATTGATAGCTTTGCAGCCCACTCCGTTCCTTGTTAGGCTGTTCAGTGAGTAGGCAATGAAAAATCTCCTCTGCAGAGAGATGAATTCCACCAGTAGCCTGGAAAATGTGTTCTCTTTCCTCTGGACTCACAGAAGATTAATGCCCTTCAAGGCTTGCCTGGCCTTAAATAACACTGAAAGAAGAATAGCAGGTTCCCTGTTCTGATTTCCCCTAATCCAGAAAATTAAAATCTATCAGTATATAACTGTCTAAAGAAATTAAATTTGAACTAGTAATACCATTGTCTTTGCTTATATATCCAGAAAGAGTATCTGAACATTCCATAATCCAAATTGTTAAAAGATATCCTGTCACCATGAAAATACATTTCCAGGTGAGAGAGAGAGGAAGGATTAATTTTCTTTAAGTCCTCTTATGGATAAAATGCAGATCCATCTTAAAAATGTAATAAGTTTTCTACTGGATCAGACTAATAGTACATCTAGTCCAGTACACTCAGACAATAGCAACGAGAAAAGCTATTCAAAGAGCGTATGGAAGCCTGCTCATTTTCTGCAGCCCATCCCTGTTGTACTTCTCTTATATCTAAAAATATTGTACTTGGGATTCTAGAGGGAAAATCCTTTCACTAGTCCTTTTAGCATCTGTTTATGGATCTGCTATCTGGGAATTTGTTCAATCCCTCCTTGAGCTTGGTGAGTCTGACTGCCACCAAAATCTCCTATAGGAGAATGTTCCAGGAATTTACTGCCCACCATGCAAAAATGTTCCTTCTCTTATGTTTTTAACTGGTCTCCTATTTCTTTCACTGAATATCCTAGTTTCAGTATTTTGGGACTTGGGGAGTTATAGTACTACATTCACCTGATCACTTCCTTCCTTTTATTTTCTTCTAACTGGACAGAAATTAATGTTTCTAGTATGTCCTACCTCTCTTCTGTCAGCTTTAACCTGCTGTATCTCTAAGCTAAACAACTTGAAATATCACAGTCCATTACACAGCAGCTGATTTCAACAGTTCTGGATATTCATGTCCAAAGAGTGCAGGGAAAAAAACATTTTTTGAAGAGTAGCCCAAAACTGGATATAGTACTCCAACTGAAACTTTCCTCAATAAGGCAGAAGGATTCACACATCTTGGAGAGTATTCTTTTATTCACACCTTAAAATATATCTTTATATCATTATGTAAATGAGAACCCCACCCAGTCCTTCTATTTTGAAAATAAAGCACTAATAACTTTTCTCAAGATTTGTTTATTGGAATCACTTTCACTGTTTTTTTGCTTTCTTTTTTTTTTTTTATTTTTTTAATAACGGCAGGTTTCTCTAAACAGCATTTTGAGAAAATCCTTTCTGGTAAAATCCTTGAGATATTTTTCTCTGAGATTCTTCCCAAGGACTCACTCAAGCACTTTCGGAAGTGTGTGCAGATCTGATGATTAATTTAGACCTTCTTATACTGGGGAGACTAGCTTCCTAAGATATGCAGACTGCCTTGACTTCTGGTGAAAATCCGGGACAGGAGTCCAAATTGACTGTGGTTGTGAAGACCTAATTTTTGTCCTGGAGCTCGAAGATTTAAGATGTTTCTTCCTTTGACTTTTGTCAAGAATAAACTGTGTACCTTGCCTCCTGATTCGTTGTCCTCAAAAAGGCTTTTTACTCTCACTTCTCTTCCTCTCCTGATACATAAACAAAGAATCTATAATCCAATATTTAAGACCAGAAGCTGGAAGTCAAAAGGAAAATTTTCTCAAAGTCCAACCAGACTGGTAGGTTACACATTGACGGCTGTCTCACACAGTGGATGAGCATGAACTTCACACCAAGCAATAGGAATGCACAGGCTAAAGGCTCTTTCTCACCCTCTTTCCTCCTCCACCCTCAGCAAATCCGTGCCTGAGCAGAAGAATCACATTCCCTCTTCTCTGACACTATGGAAAGAAAGGACACGAGAGCACAAAGCATACCTTATTTCCATTATTTGGCCCATATCCAGACACAGTGGTGGCAGGATTTCTTGGTTGCTTGAACTGGGTTAAAAACATCAACCTGCCTTGCGTCTACTCCGTGCATTCTAGCTCTGATGAGCACAGACAAGTTTTTTTTTTCTTTAATGAGAATGTATCACCAGTACAGACAACACTTGTACAGCTGGCATGAATATCTCTGCACCTGATGCCAACTTACCTCAATTAGCAGAACAAGCACATCATCATCCTGCTTAAAATGAAGTCTGCCTAGACAAAAACATTTTAGAACAGTTAAATTTCTAAAAACACAGCCTAAAAATAGCCACAAGGCTCTCAGGTGTTACTGGTGCACTTTTAGTCATACACTGCCATACCCCTACAACCTGAAGGTGAAAGTACTTGTTAAGGTGCTTTTCTGAAAATATAATAAGCACATAGTGGAGGTGGACAGAAGATGCCAATACATAGACCAAGTCTTAATGCCTTTACTGATATTAAATGAAAGGCAATACACAGAGTAGAGAAATGCAAAAAATAATAATGAAAAAAGGGAAGCGTGGGAAACTAATTTAACTCAGCCAAGCAGGGAGGCACCAGAAAAGGTATGTTAGGGTCATGGCATGATCAAGTGACATGCTAGGAAAATAATCATTGTAAATGAGTATAAATGGGGCAATATTGCATTTGTCAAGACTAGGGAAAATAATGTTATTCATACTGAAGCAAGAGATAGCCTAGTAAATTTTAGATTTATAAAAGAAATAGGAAAGCCATGCAAGTTTTGAACCTAATCTGGATCTCAGCATCTAAATTGGAAGTTGCCAATCTGTCACTCCTTAGAATTTCAGTCAGACTGTCATGCCAGAAGGGCTGCTGGGAAAACATGCTAAGATATTTTGCTGTGGCTACACACAGCTGAATATCCACAGCACTGGCATAAGGGCATAAGAGTGATAGAGAAGCAGAAGGAGACATCAAGGGAAGCTACTAAGGCAGCTCTTAAAGTGTGCACCATGGTAGGAAACACATAAGCATGGGTCTTCAGTCACTGCCCTGATTACATCTCTTGCTTCCTCTGAAATAAACCTGATGCCATGGGCTGATAGATTCCATAGGCTGGATCCACTCTCTGGCCTTTCAAGAGATCAAAATGTTTTTATGAATAATATCCCATCAAGATGTCAGATGGTCACACAATTTATGTTTTGAATTAGAACCTGAAAAGCCAAACTTCAGAGTTTAGATTACTAGTTTGTTCTCTGTGTTCATCATCTTTCTATGTCTGGATACAATAGGAACAAATCTGCACGACAGACATAACTATAGAGTTTTGCACATAGCTTTTCCTCTGAAAGCATTGATTTTGGTACATATTACCTCAAATATGTTTTGAATGTATTACTGAATACGGTATTTATATTACTTTTGATCATCTTGATATTCGCTATAGATCAATAATTTAATGATTACAAAATTATAATCATCAACTGATGCAACAGGTCTTATTTTTAGCTTTAAACACTACATAAAGTGGTATTTGTATGCCATTTTCCAAAATACTCTTAAAACATATTTTAGATAAGCTGTTTAATATTTACCAGTGACTTTCAATGGCTTAGTTGATGTCATCTAAACACTTGGTCTATACATTTAGGAGTCCAGTAGAGCAGAAATTTTATTTTGTCAGATTCTTTTCCCATTAGTGTCATCAGTCACAAGTTCAAAATTAGCGAAACATGACAAGAAGATTGAAGGATAGTATGAGATAGACTTCTCACACCATTTTATGTTCATTATACATCACATCATGATATACAGCACTGTAAATTCTACTTATGTTTGTTTTGTCTGACTTTTAATCTCACTGAATTCTTTTTTTAATGCTGCCTGAACATTTTACCAGCCCTTCCTTTACCCTTTTTGTCAGTGTACAGAAAATATGTACCTGAAATATCTGTCAGGTCACTGGCGTAAACTTCCATCTACGTGTTCTTCTACAGAGGGTTATATTATGTTATTATGATTCTGTGTATTAACTTTGTTTATACATCAGCATCCTAATTATTGTTGCTATTATTACTAGTATTATTATAACTATTATTATTTTGTCTGTGAAACAAAGAAGGATATATCTGGAGGCTGAAATCAAACCTCTTGCTGATTCTCTCAAATGAAATTTGTGCACTATTTCCCTTCAGAAGTGTTTACTGTCATATGCAATATTCATAATATGGATAGATACTTCATATGAGAATAATTTAATTGTCTGTTCTGCTCAACCATTGTTTAATGAATTCCTAACAATCTGAGGGCAAGCTGTTGGAGAGCTATTATTAAATTTCATATTTGCTTTGCAGTTTTCTTCACCACTGCTTCATGTATTTAGGCATATAATGGCATTAACTTTTTCTTACAAATAAAAGCTTTGAATATTTGTTATTTGCAAAATGCAAAGTTTAAAGTTTCATTGCAGATGCTTGCTGGTCATAAAAAAGTTAATTAACATTAAGATATATTTTCATTTAAATACAAAAATTTAAATTTTTACTTAAATCCAAGTTTTTCTGTCAGGAAAAATATTGAAACCTACTGGAAATGTGAAATCAATAGGTTTGCATGCTCTAAGAATATTTCAAAAGCTCCAGCAAAATTATTCCAGGCGTGTTAATTTCTTTAGGTATTAACCAGTTCTTAAGTTATGTAAAAGGGAGACAGGAGTATGAACAAATGGGATGTCATTCACTAGACTAATATCATTGTTATTATTCTTATATACATTTCTATCCTTCCACCTTTTATTCATCTCTTCTATAAACTAAATGACCTAATCTTTTTGATCTCTCTTCCAGTAGAAGTTGTCTAAGTATATAAGAATTCTCATTTCCCTTCTTTGGACTGTTTCTTTTCTACTATATTATTTCACATCAAAATGAATGCTGCAGCAATGAATACTGAATTTTTGAAACATGTCATCAGTGTCTTACCCTTCAAACGATCATATGTCTTTCAGGTATCTCTGGTGGTTATAGAGTAGTTCTTAACTTTTTCAGTATTTTCCATCATTACTCAAAACTCTAAGCCACATTAGTATTTGTGTTTAATACATTTATAAATTGACACAAAGTCTATAAGCTGGTCCCAGGAGCAATCATTACATATCAGGAGATTATCAGTGGGCAAGGGAATGGTTACAGATGTCATCTATCCAAACTTCTGGAAAGTCTTTGGCATGTTCCCCACAAAATCCTTCTCTCTAAATTTGAGATGGATTTTCAGAGTGAACTGTTTAGATGCAAAAGAAAGTGATAGGACAGTCACACCCAGAGGGTGGTGGTTAACAGCTCAGAGTCCCAAAGGACATCAGTGGTGTCCCTCAGGGGTCTGTACAGATGCCAGTGTTATTTAATACCTTCATAGACAGAGGGACTGAGTGCATCCTCAACAAATTTGTGGACGACACCGAGATGAGTGATTCAGTTGCCAAACCTGAAGGACAGGATGCCATCCAGAGGGAACTGGAGAAGCCTGAAAAGTGGGCCCATGGGAATCTTGTGAGCTTCAACAAGGCCAAGTGCAAGGTGCTGCACCTGGGTCAGGGCAATCCCCAGTATCAACACAGGCTGGGGGATGAGCAGATGGAGACCAGCTCTGACAAGGACTTGGGGTGGATGAGGGGTTGGACATGACCAGGCAATGTGAACTTGCAGCCCAAAAGTTCAACCACGTCCTGGGTTGCATCCAAAGCAGAGTGGCCAGCAGGGTGAGGGAGGGGATTCTGCCCCTCTACTCTGGTCTGGTGAGATCCCATCTGGAGTGCTGCATCCAGCTCTGGGACCCTCAGAACAGGAAGGACATGGACCTGTTGGAACAAGTCCAGAGGAGGGCCACCAAGTTGATAAGAAAGATGGAGCACCTCTCCTATGAGGAAAGGCTCAGAGAACTGGTTTTATTTCAGCCTGGTGAAGAGAAGGTTGTGGGGTGACCTAATTGTGGCCTTCCAGTACCTGAAGGGAGCCTACAAGAAAGATGGAGAGATAATATTTACAAGGGCATGTAGTGACATGACAAGGGGGAATGGCTTCAAACTGAAAGAGAGTAGGTTACATTGGACATTATGAGAAAGTTTTTTGCTGTGAGGGTGGTGAGGCACTGGAACAGGTTCCACAGAGAAGTTGTGGATACCCCATCCCTGTAAGTGTTTCAGTTCAGGTTGGATGGGGCTCTGAGGAATGTGGTCTAGTGGAGTTGTCCCTGCCCATGGCAAGGGGGTTGGAATTAGATGATCTTTAAGGGCATTTCCAACCCAGGCCATTCTATAATTCCATGATTATTCCATCAAATCTTGAATCAGTAGTTAAGATGGAATTTTAATTAATTTTCCCTACACCCCTAGGCCAAATTTTCCCTGTTTCAATTTTCCATTTAGCATAGGCTATTTCTAGTAGACAATCCAGGCATGCTGCCACCAAGTATACTTCCTTACTGCAATCTGACTTCAGTGGGGAGACTCTTTGGATGTATATCAGCTTCCTGTACCTTGATTTCAGAGTTGAATAACCTGGTACACATCCCAGATGCCATCAGGGCTTTCCAGTGATGTTGAAGATGGTGGCACCAAGATTCGGGACATACTCTGTAATACACACAGAAGTTAGCAAGCATAAAGGAGTGCTTACTTTTCTTGTCTGTCTTCTGCAAGGTTCTGGTTGCGTGTACCTAGGAAAGATGGGATGGAAAACCTAAGTTATGTCACAAGAAAAAAATACTTTCAATTAAAATATTAATATTCAATATTTGTCCCTTTTAAAATACATAAACACTTCTGGGAGAAAAACTCAAGCGACTTTTCTTTTACTTAGCATGTTCTAGGCAGGTAGCTCAACAGCAAGAGCAGAGAAAAGATCTGACTTATTTATTCTTCTTGGAGTCAGAAATTCTGCATTCTCAAAGACTCATCTTCAACAGGCAGGATATCCATTCATCTTCAATGCTCCACGGCTTTATGACAGATAAAAACGTGATTAGAGGTTTAAGTCTCTGTGAGCTTAGAGTTTTGCTAACTTTTGGGACTCTTCTTCACTTGGGACTTTTTTCTGAGTGCTCTAAGTTATTATGCAAAAGTAACGTTTAGGTAATTGTAAATAAAACTGCTGATGTCAGCACCAAATAACAAAATACAATTTTTAACTCACAGCTTAACTGGGGCTTCTACATGCCATTTTAAGAGAGGTTTTAAGCCCAGAAAAGCTAGACAGGTTTCTGTTTTTTGGTGTGCCCTAATAGCATCTAAGCATTCAAGTATGTCAGCTGTTAAGATCCTTGAATTTAAAATCTCAAGTCAGAAATTACTCCATTTTAGGTGTTGCAGCACTGAGCCTTACAGCACTTAAGTGGGGGCCTAAATAACCAGACTGTCTGCTCACTACAGTCTGATCACTGAGCATGCCCAACTGTATCGCTGATACAGAAACGTTTTCCAGAATGGCTGTTTTGTCTTTTCAGGAACTCGTATAATTTTGACAGATTTTCCTGAATATAGACACTTATGTTTCATCTAAGTTGTACTTTAGTATTCAGCATTTTTATGAATCAAAGGGAAATAGGTATTTCACTGGCTTTAGGAGCTTAAAATACTTATGAGGATCTAGTTCATGCATAACCAATAGCTCATGAATCATAAAATCTGTAAGGTTGGAAAAGACCTTTAAGATCATCAATTCCAGCTGCTATCCTAACATGGACAAGTCCACCACTAAAGCATAGCACTTTAAGTGAAGAAATCCTTCCTAATATCCAATCTAAACCTCCCCTGGTGCAACCTGAGACCATTTCCACTTGTCCTATCACTTGTTACTTGGAAGAAGACCAGCTACTACTTTGATATAAACTCCTTCAGGCAGTTGTAGAGAGTAATAAAGTCCTCCCTGAGTCTCCTTTTCTTCAGTCTAAACAACCTTAGCTCCCTCAGCCACTCCTCATAAGACTTGTGCTCTGAAGGGCAGCTTCATTGCCCTTCTCTGGACACACTTCAGCACCTCAATGTCTTTCTTGTAGTGAGGGGCTCGAAACTGAACGCAGGGTTTGATGTGCCACCTCATAAGGTGTGATGGTTGCATTTGACACTTTAACAAAAATAGCAGCAGTTTGGCACATTCTCCAAAAGATGTAAAGGCTTGAGCTGTTGTATGGCAAAGAGCTCCTCTAGCAAGCCCCAGAGGAGCAGGGAGACACAGTGAGCATTGATGTGCATGAACTCGGAACACCAGTCGTGGGATTAGCACATGAATATCAGGTGCTTTTTCCAAGACTCATTTGTCGTAGAACCAAGAAAGTTGTGGGTACAAGGAATCTCATGTATACTTTTCTAATTGCATGCAATTTGACTACAAACCAATTGCTTTATCCCTCAATGTGTCAGTCCAAGTGAGTATTCTTTGAGCTTCCCCTTCTGGATTACCTGGCTGCATGGCAGTGGTCTCACATTGAGCTGGGTTATCTCTCATGGTTGCTCCTTGAGGCATAGACCTTTTACCAATGATCTTTGGTAATTTGAATTCTCAGGTAATTGAGAATTGAACACAATTTGAATTCTCTCTGGAATGAACTCCAGGTGACTCTGCCTTTGAGCAGGGAAGGCTCACAAGGTCTGGGATATCATACCTGAGAAAAAGAGATCTTTCCTCACTCTAGGTGGAGAGACCTGTTGTTTAAAACTGATCCTCAGTAAGTGACTGATGGCGTGCTGAATTATTAGAGAGGAATCATTACTTATCACGTAGGTATTCATTATTAATTATTACAAACTTTGCACATATAATCCTTTAGACATAAGCAGCTGACCAAGTCTAGGACTAAGTCTGGATCCAGACACTCTGTGAAAAGGAGTTTAAAAAGCAAGAGGGTCCTTTCAGAATCTTGTGACTCAGCGGGAGGGCCTTCATTGCTTTTTTGCATCTCCGATCTCTGTAAATTATTCTAGCTCAATTCTAGCTCCTTTTTATGTTTGTTTCACATAGTAACTGATAGTGAACCTTGCTATCAAACCTTAAGTCATCCTTTCATAAATTCATATTAAAACCACTTTTGCTAATACCTTTGATGGTGATTCTTTGAGAAATCAAAATCACTCATTCAATAAAAATTGATGTACTCAGTAGGATCCTAAATCAGGACTCACACCACCTGTGCCAAGTACAGGGTGAGTATCACTTCCTTAGTCCTGCTGGACACCTTGTTTCTGATACAATCCAGGATGCCTGTGGCCTTCTTGGCCACCTGGGCAAGCTCCTGGCTCATGTTCAGCTGGCTATTGACCAGTACCCACAGGTCCTTTTCTGCCAGGCAGCTTTCCAGCCATTCTTCCTCAAGTCTGAAGCACTGCATGGAGTTGTTTTAATCCAAGTGCAAGACCCAGCACTTCACCATGTTGAACCTCCTCCAATTGGCCTCATCCCATTGATGCAGCCTGTCCAGATTGCCCTGTAGAGCCTTCCTACCCTCCAGGAGGTCAACACACCTGCCCTACTTGGTGTCCTCTGCAAACTGCCTGAGGATGTATTTAATCCTCTCCTCCCAATCATTGATAAAGATATGAAACACAACTGGCCCCAGTATTGAACCCTGGGGAACTCCACTAGTGCCTGGCTGCCATCTGGATGTAACTTCATTCACCACCACTCTCTGGGCCTGGCCATTCAGGCAGTTTTTTATGCAATGAACAGTGAACCCATCCAGGCTAAGAATGCTGTGGAAAATGGTGTCACAGTTTTTACTAAAGTCTAGGGCAACAACACCCACAGGTTTTCCTAATCCACCAAGCAGGTCACCCTGTCTTAGAAGGAGATCAGGTGATTCAAGCAGGACCTGCCTTTCATAAGCACAATGAGCTGAACTTCAACCGAGCAAGAATTCAAGTATTTTCAGATTTGTTGTACACTTTTTGTTAGCCCTAGTGATATCTTTCCAAGTGCCTCCAGGCTAGAGGAGAATGTAGGTAGAGAGAGAAAGGGAAATGCATATTTGAAATATTTTCTATATTTGTGTGTGTGCTTGTCTATATGCACTGCCTCCAAGAACTGTTATATGCTTGTTAAAAATAAAGCAAGCTGGGGTCATAAACACCTGACGAATACATCCATTATTTGCAAGAAATCACTCATATAACTGCATTGTGAAGCTGCTCATGTAGTGTATCAAAAAAAACCTCAGCAAAATAAATACTGTGTTGTATTATATCAATACAAAGCATTGAAATATTTAAAAAAGTACTTCATTAGAATTATGATGCTGGCTCCACATTTCAAAGAAACAAAATTACCTATCAGTGCACTCCATAACTAAAAAAACCCCAATGTTTTACTTTTTGCAAAGAAAACTATTTTCTTTGCAATAATTGACTGACCATTTTTGTGTCTACCTATGTATCTCCCAAAATAAAGATGAGAAATAAAATGCTTCCTAAAATCCTCTGTAAAGGTAGTATTTTTCAACAATCTCTTCTTTATGTTTTTTCTCTTTTTTAGGGTCAATTATGTGAGCAAGAGGAAGACTAGAAACCACAGAAAACTTACTGAGTCCCTTTATGAACTCTGGACATAAAAAGAATCTCAATCTTATCAGAAAGACCTTTTTCAATCAAAAATATGAGACTCCCAAGAGAACACAAAATTTTCAACAAGGCACATGGTTCCCAGCCCTACAGTGATGGGCAACAAGACGGTTCCAATTTAGTACACACTGTGAGTGTATTAAAAGGCAGAACAGATACCACTGCATTTGTCTAAGTGACATTCAGGAACAGTTCAGCTTTTTCACTCATGCAATCATAGTTCTCATTAAGAGAGGTCTATCAGACTCAGAAAGTAACAGCAGTTAGCACAGTGCACGCTGCTCCCACCCACCACCTGCAGTCCAGCTGTCTCTCTGTCTGTTTCTCTGTCTGGAACCTCGCTGGCATGCTCAAAGTGCTGAGCCTGCTGCACCTTTTGGCCCATGACTTAGCCAGCACATCCAGACTCTAAGAAGACAATATTGGCATTTACAATATATGTCCTGCGGGCTGTACCTACTTATGCACAGAACTTTGGCTTTGTGTCACAGCTCTATTTTAGTCTTGTAGGCCAAGCTTAGCCCTGGTTTAATGACTTGAGCAACTTCAAAGGCGTTGCCTTGATATCAGATGTACTTTGCTGAAGGGCTCATGCTCACCCTTTTTCTTTCAAACTCCTCCTCTTAATCTTTCCATCATTATCTGCTATTCATCCTCATGCCTTCCACTTTCTTAAATTAAACCACCAGCTTTGCCATGTTTCATTTACAGCAGCATGAGATTCTCATTATCTTTAAGGACTTACCGCATCTTGCCTTGCGCATTCTTTCATCTCTGCTCCTCATATATTGTCTGATGTAAACTCCAGGGTGGGAAGGTCTGGGGTTTAAATCTCTATGAAGTGCTATTTGAAATTAAAGTGATACATACATATTTAATTAGAATATGCATAAAAATAATAACCAATATTCTTAAATGACCTGAATAAAAGATGTTCTGCTTTTAGATCTAAACCCCTTTTCTTCTCTAAATATAAGCCCAGACATTTGCATCAATATTTAAAAAGATTTGGAAGAGAATGTCTCTAAAAAGAATCTTCCAAATAGAGTTGTTTATTTGTGGGAAACTATTTTACTCCATTGTGACTCACACTTTGAAGATGAACAAATCCTCTGTGTAACAGAGTAGGCAAGTATAGCAAGTTTATTGAGGGCCATACAACAATCTTGTACCTCACTACTCCAGCTGGAATTGTGTGTCTACAAACTTTTATGGTTAGATATAGCAGATTCTGCTTGACTTCAAGACAACTAGAAGCACTGAAGTCCAAGACAAAATGAAATTTCCTTAATATAAGCCTTGTTGTAAGATGCTAAATCAGACTCAGCACAGGGATACAGAACCTATACAACTGCTGAGTGGTATCAGAGCAGAATGATCTCATGACTCTCTGAAAAAAGAGGAGTCACAGATTTTCTTTTTATATAGAAATATTCAGACACATTCTTGTCACCAGAACACAGAGGCACTAAGTGAATAAAAATTTGGATGGACAAGTCCTCAGATAAATTGTGAGATTGCTGAATTTAGATCCAGATCTAAAAAAAACAGTATTATTTGCTAAATAGCTCCAGGGAGGTTTTGTGGAGTCGTTTCACTCCCCAAAAAAATTTCCCTGGGATAATGTAGAATTAATGGGAAAGGATTCTAGCCATAAGAAGATTTAGTAAAATATAAGCAAAGAGAAATCAATAAAGACAATGAGTATATTAAGGAAGGAAGCCTAAAACTAAAGTTTTCCTCACAAAAATGAAACTTTCAGAAGAAAGAAGACCATGACCTTTCCCCCACCCCCCAAATAAAAAGAAAAAATAATGAGAAAAAGAGAAAGACCCCTAATGGGAAACCAGATGAACAGAGAAAAGTAATTAAATAAGAAAAGGTCAGAAAAGGGCACAAGGATGCATATCACAGGTGGATGGATGGCTTCAGCATCTAATCCTGCTCTGCTGCAGTTATGTTCTGCCACTCTGAAACTGAGGGAACAGGGAGAATAAAGGCAGGAAATAACTTGTGTTGGATGTGATTGAAAAGGTACATTTTTGTAGTGGTGTTTTGAGGTGAATGGGCTGAATGGTATTCAGAGGAATGGTTGAGGTGAGCCAGTTTTGCCCAAGGGTTCACCTAGCCCAGTCCCCCATCTTCAGGTGGATCCCAGATGCACACCTAGGTAAGTCTGAGCATATATTTATATTTCCTTATGATGTTCTTCTACCTTAGGCTATTGATGTCTTTCCAGTAACCCCCTACAGATCTTTCTTCCAAGTATTTGTCCAGTTATCCTTTGAAGCTGGGTAAATTTCTTGCATCCACAATATTTTTTTAACCTCAGTGTTTAAAGAAATACTTCTTGGGTTTTTTTCCTTTGTTGGTTGTTGTTGTTTGAAACTTAATCCTCATAGATGCACTTAATACCTTCTGTATTTTGTGTGGGAAGAGACAAAGAGCAGTTATGGTCTACCAGTCCTCTCTATGCTTCTCATATCTCTAGCTCATCTCCTTTTCATGCTGAATAGTCATAGCCATATGCCTCCCTCTTGCAGATTTTATTCCACACCTTGTTGTCCTTTTCTGCCCCTACTATTTAATTGACCAATCTCTCAGTGTCATAAGTTCTTCTTCAGCTCTTCAGTTTTCTTTCATTTTCATTACCATGTATAAAATAATGTTTTCAGCAGATTTTCATCTCTTTTCAGTAGACTTTAACCTCCACTGTTGTTCTCTGGATGTCATAATTTTGTTGCACACACAATTGAAAAAGAGAAAAGCCAGTCCAAAGTAAGAACTCTTCTTAAATTTACAAGAGAAGTGAAAGAGGTGTTTGAGGTTTTTTATGTTAAAAAGCTGAGAAAAATTCTTTCAAGCATGCATCATTTTTCCCCCAACTGCATATTCATCATACTCTCACATTAACTTCCATTACTCACTGCCCAAGACATTAAGCTAATAACTCATGTACTCTGTCACCCTGGAGGTAGGTCACTCACAGCATTTTTGCTAGGCAGCATCTTTCACAAGCTGGTTTGTTGTTCCATAATAGTGTTTCTTGAAGAACTCTTCTTTACAGTACAATAAAGTACAGAACTAAACAAGAAGTGAAGAAGTAAAGAAGTAAAGAACAATTCTTTATGGTAAGATAAACATTAGTTCTCCAATTGAAGATTTACTAAGATTTCATCTCCTCATATATTCACACCCTGGAAATATGCAGAAAGGTTTAGGAAAGCCAGGTCCTGTTTGATCAACCGGATCTGCTTCTATGACAAGATAGCCCATTCAGTGGATGAGGGATCGGCTCTGGGTGCTGTCTCCGTAGACCGTAGTAAAGTGACATTATTTCCCACAGCATTCTCCTGGAGAAGATGGCAGCCCACAGCTTGGACAAGCACATCCTTTGCTGGGTTAAAAACTGTCTGGATATCCAGGCCCAAGGAATGGTGGTGAATGGTGCCACATCCAGTTGGTGGCCACTCACGAGAGGTATTCCCCAGAGATCAGTGCGGGGGCCAGTCCTGTTTAAAATTTTTATTGACAATCTGGGTGAGGTTCACCCTCAGCAAGTTTACCGACAACACCAAGTTGTGCAGAAGTGTTGATCTGCTGAAGGGTAGGAAGGATTTGAAGAAGGATCGGGACAAGCTGGATCAGCAGGCCAAGGCAAGTTGTATGAGGTTCAACAAGGCAAAGTGCCAGGTCCTGCACTTGGGTCGCAAATATTCTACAGGCCTGAGGAAGCATCTTGGAAAAGGACTCAGTAATGTTGGTTGACAGCCAGCTGAACATGAAGGTGGTTATCAGCCCTGGAGGTATTTACAAGATGTGCAGATGTGGTGCTTTGGGACATGGGTTAGCGGTGGATTTGGCAGTTCTGAGTTTACAGTTGTACTTGATGCTCTTAAAGGTCTTTAGCAACATCAATGACTTTGTGGTTCTGTGATTCTGGTGGAGAGGTGAGAATGTGTTTCATTTGTACTGACAGATCACTTTTGGGCAACAGAAAATGCAGCCAAAATATACCTCCAGTGTGCCAGACAGTAGTTGCATTGAGACCTGACTGGCTGTCATGCCTTGAGATGTGACCAAAAAAATATATTAACAGGGTTGACATTCATCTAAGTGAGTAAATCCTCAAACCTGAAGTTACTTTCCCCATTTAAAGAAATCAAAACAGCCTTCCCAAATCCCAGCATCCAGCCATTTACCAGTCAGAAAACTTTTCTTTCCAGACTTTTTTTTGCCCATATTGACCTTAGGATTGAACACAGCCAGTTTCACAATACACTGTAATAGGTTATGGCAGACATAGATAGATAGATAGATAGATAGATAGATAGATATACTGTATAATTTATTTACATACCAGAACAAAACTTCAATGAAACTTACTTGCTTGCATTTTTTTATGTAATATAAAATGCCTTTTTCCTTCTTTAAATGTGGGAAAATATCTAGTTGGAGATGTTTTAAAGCACCATATTGCCTTGTTTTCATTCTGTGTGCCACAATTTCTATTGTTTTTCTTTTAATTATGGAAGTGTCACTAAATGTGACTTTAAAATATTTTTAGATTCTCTGATCTGGGCCTTTTACCATCTTAGATAAGCTCAATATATCTGAACTGATAGATCAAGGGAATCTATTTAGTTGGTTTAAATATTTAATGCATTTTTTTTCCTGAACAACACCGCAAGATCCTATGAAGCAATGTTCCATTTAAAGAGAATATGGAATGTGTCTACATTTTCCAGAGAACTGGAATAAAAAGCATTGTTATGGATTTTGTGTGATAAACCGATGGTATAAGTGAAACCTAAAGCTGTTACATGCATTCAGAATGTATATGGGGTGGAAAAATAATCCATCAATATCTTCTAATTCCAGTACAGTGTTTTTTTTCTAAACAGACAACACTGACCAGCTCCTGCCTCTCAGATTCCACTTCACAGCTCTACAAAGCACAGACTACTTAATTCACTCTTCTAAAGTGTGTAGTGATTATGCACAAATAAATGTGCTCTTCCATACATTATTACAGTTGACTGTAGTTCTCGGCTTGTAGGGCAGCTTTTTGTTATACATGGCCTCAGACAGTATAACTAATGTGACACATCCCTTTTTCTGCCTGTTTCCCTAAAATCCCTTAAAAATTACATATTTCCTATAGTAAGGAGCCAGACCACATCATGATGATATTCATTTCTCTAGGTAGTGCTTAGCTTAAGGTAGAGGTGTTTAGGTGGATAATTTAGGTAGATTCCTGTGGTGCTGTACAGAAGGCTCCTACATGGCCAAGTCAGAGATCATTAAAATTGCTACTGTGTACTACAGGCATGTGCACGTTGCTACTATGGCTATTACAGCAAGTCCAGCTTCTGTAGTCGATGGATTCAAGGCTGAATGTGGGACATGATTTTCCATACTGTTTAATTGCAATCCAGCTGCCTGCCAAACTTTTGCACATGCCAGCTAACATCCTTACAGGGAACATCTGAGCACATTTTAAGGTGTTAGCATGATACAGGGAATGTTCCCAACGTGTAGAGAAGATAAGGCTCTTCTGTTCAGAGAAAAAAGGATTTTAATTGGAAAAAAATTGTACATTTGTAATTCTCTCTGAGATGTGTTAGATACCTAAGGTGGTTCCGCAGGAATGAGGGTGAGCACAAAAGACAGTGCAAAAGTGCATAAAGCTACTGTGATGATGAAGCTGGCTTGCTTCCACTCCCAGAAACAACTCAGTGACTCAGCAGTGCTCATTAGAAAGGTCAATAGAAATCTGACCTGTCATTTTCAGAGGGGAAAATGTACAAATCAAGGAAGTTAAAGTTAGGGTCTGTTACAGTGGGGATTCTGTAACACAATGTATCAGACAAGGAGGCCCATGGAAAAGAAATATATAAGGACCGATTCGTGGTAGATGTTTCAGAGATGTTCATTTCTCCAGCCGCATGGCCGGGGCTCTGCCGAGGAACTGCTCAGTCATGGGACCCGAGGGTCCTTCTGCCCGCGCAGGGGAACACAAACCAACCAATGGGGAATGAGGCTGACCAGGGGCAGGGAAACCCCGTGTCTCCCGCCCAGGGCCCCTCTCCCAGGATCCCACGGCAGGGGGGAAGGACCCCAACATTTCACCCGTTTATTTTTAACAAAAAGGGATTTAAAACTTAACATTGAATACAACTGGATAAACATAACAAGAACAGTTTCAAAATAAAACAAGCCACCCTCCTGAGTCTTTAAATGTCCAAACAGATTCTCTGGAACATCTTAAGGCTGACAGAAGGGAGACAGGACTCTCCGGGCATGCTTTGTGGGGAAACTGAGGCAGGAGAGGGTTTAATTTCTTCCCTCCCCCTTTTCATCTCCCACTCGGCATTGGAAAGGGATTTTTGGGGAAACAATTGGCAAAGGCATGGTTTTGTGAGGGAAACCATGAATGAAAAAACAGATTGGGAATACACTGGGGGTAATAGCATATAGGGTAAAAGGGAAAGGTGGGATTAGGAAAGGGACACTGTAGGGGGGGCCTACAATGGAGACATTGTCTAACATGACTACGATTTTTTGCACATGTACTGCCTTTTACAGAAACACCATCAGGCCCAGTGACCTCCGCTGCCTGCAACCCTTTTCTACCTTTTGAATTCCACCACCTCTCCATCTCCCAAGTTTGGGATGCATTTTTCAGGGTTATTATTTTTAATAGCAGTTCTATGAACGAATATGTCTTGCTGGTGGGTCATATATAAAGCGTCAAAATAAAGACTGACCTGTCTTTAAAGAACATTTGCCTTCCCAATTCTTTCATGAAGCAGACTGATAAATGACCTGTCCAATCCACTGCAGTTTAGAGACCTGAGCTAAACTAAACACCTTCTACCCATCGTGCCCATTTATGTATGGCTTATACTGTTCTCCAGATGGATTTCTCATAGAAAACTATTTGTGCATGTATATGGACCTGGAGTGCGCAAAAAACCCAAATTCATTAACTAAACCATATTTAGACAATAATATAAAAAGTTATTTGATTTTCAGTCACGATAAGCAGCAGTAGCTTGAAAGGATGATACAGACACCTTCACAACTTTTGAAACATTTGGGTTTAAAATTATCTCTTTTTCTTTCTCTCTGATTTCCTTAATTTCAAGCCCTCTCCACCAGCATGAGTGCTCAGATTATTGCCTCTAGCAATAGTCCTCATGCTCCACTCAAAAACACATTGGCAAGTTTGTTTCATAGCCAAAGCAAAGTATACAGAGTGAGGTGCAAAACCACATCCTGAAAAATTCAGATTCAGAACATAAATCTAGATGTCTGTTGACACAAAGTCAATTCTTGTCTTAAAAATAAACTGTCTGGCTCAAGCTAAGTTATGAAAAATAACACCAGTATTTCTAAACTCACTATCACCTCTATTTGCTTATGAAATTTAGACAGGACATGAAAACACACAAGAGATGAAGAACACACATGTATCTTTATCTGTACTATTTTCTTAATAGACTATTTGAGTGATTTACATAGTCAAAATCTGTCAGTCTTCATGGGTGCTGCTGCCTTCCCAGTATGAACTGCTGGACAGAAAGACTGCAATATTTTTACAAGAGTTGTAGCTGTAGAAATCAAATTGTTTTATTGGCCCAAACACAAGGTTTCTTTAAGAGCAGACACTTCTGCTTTCCCTATATCTATCTATCTATCTATCTCTCTCTCTCTCTCTCTCTATCTCTCTCTATCTCATTTATCCCTAGCTCTTTTTTTCTTTTTAGTCCCCTCTTTTATTAGCTAATACTTTGCTGTCACTCATTTAACTAGGAAACATTTTCCTTTTTGTGGTTCCAGCTGGGAGAAATAAGTATATTCCTTTCCACCTAACTATTCCATCCTGGAGAAGGGGTGGGGGAGGGGAGGGAAAGAATGAAAAATATTTTGCCATACTGTTCCATTCAAGTCAAAACTCCTTAAGGATGCTGTTGACTTCCCTTGGTTTGACTTCATTCTAGATAACTTTTTCCTTGATCCCTTCCCATCTGCTTTTTGCCCTCTCTGCTTCATCAAACTACCCTATTACTTTTTAAAGCAATTTATGACCTTGGTTTTTCATCCATTTTCAATTATAGGAATCAGTATTCTCCTCTGCATTGTACTGAGGTTTTCTGTTCAGGGGTTGCCAACTGACCCTTAGTTTAGCCTAAATCCTTTCAATGTTGGTTTTTTCTTTTGCTTTTTACACTCCTTGATATCAGGATTCACTTCTATCAGATATTAGAACTGTAAAGTCAGCACAGCTCTTTGGGGGAAAAAAAAAAGAACTTTTCAATTTAATTTTAAGACACGCATCTCAATTTCAAGTTCGGAACATTCCTAAGTTTTTGTTTGAGGCATTTTTAATATAAGGTGTTTTGAGATGTTTTGTATGGACAACATTGTAAAAATTCAATTTATAGGTGTCTTGTAAGGTGAACTTCATCTCTTATAAAGCCCAAAACACAGATTTTGCTTGATCTACCTCTAAAATGATAGATTTCCTACCAATTTTTGCATGACTTGTATAGGCTTGTGCCTTTCACATAAAGACAACTCATCACAATCCCTTTTTGATTGCATTTAAAGGGTGGCAGTTAACTTAAGAAGCCAATCAAAAGCCTAATGCTTTAACACTTATGGGAGTTTTACATATACAAACATCTGTAAAGACAACCCTGAGCTAATATGTAGGGCATTATTGTGTCTTAATTTGTAATTGCTCCTAATTACAGTCTGGTTTAGTGAACACATATTTAAAAATGAAGGAAGAGTTTCATGTAAACTACTTGTCAGATTGACTAAATCCTCCTCTGGCACACACAATTTAAATATCCATATAACCCTCTATAATACAACTAAGCTATATTTTTTTTTTCATGTAATAGAACATTTGCTTCACATTTCTAATCAGTGTAATATAATACAATAAATTCTGTGTACATAAATGCAAAGTGATGCACATGGGAGAAAACAATTCTAACCTTACATACAGAATGATGGGCTCTGAGATAGCTATTTCTACTCAGGACATACATCTTGAGTAATTATATATGTTCCTATTAGCAGCAGTCAAAAAGCAACTCAAATGGTATGACAATGAGAAAAAATTCAGAACAAAATAGAGAGCATTGTTATGCCATCGCATAAATCCACTGTGTGCTTTTATCTTTAGTAGAGTGTGCTGTGTGAGTCCCCCATCTTAAAAAAAAGAATATGAGAGAAATAGCAAGTGGAAAAAAGGAACAAGGATAATCAAAATGTGGGATTCATCAGCCTGGAAAATACAACAAAGGGCTGCAAAATTATGCACATCATGAAGATGAACTCGGAATGATTTTTCATTGTCTCTTCTAATATAAGATCCAAAGAATCCTAAACAAAACTAGCTAAGGAGGTTGGAGCAAAGAAGTTTTTCATAGTATGGCTAATTAAACTTTGGAACTGTATTGCACCAGACATTGTGTATGCTAGACATTCACAGGAGTTCAATAAGAGAGCAGACAAATCCATGATTGGAGAGAGAAGGGGGAGGGAGTGAAGAAAACCCAACATCAAGATCTATCAAATATTAAGATACTTCCTCTGGCTCAAAAAATCCCTTAGTAGTAATTGATGGGAGCTGGGGGAATATATTTAAGAAGCTTATCTCTGCTATTCCTATAGTAGAAGACAAGATAATGGACTAAGATCTTTGGATCTGAACCAAATTATGGATTTTATGTTTTGGTTTTAATCATTTCCTTCCCTTTGCCTCAGAATAATCATTTTTGGTATATATTTCTATTAGTGGAGATTTTAGGTTTTTGGGTTTTTTTCTTCCTAGGACTGCTATTGTGTATTTACCATTACAATCTACCAAGTAGAATTTGTCCATGGTCCCTTAATATCTAATTTGCACTAAATTTAATGGAGTTAGCCATCTAATTTATAAACCCCAGTTATCATCTCTGTGTAACTTTGATAAATAACATTAAAAATGTTCATGATTTTTGTTTTGTAATATTTTCCTTAAAGTTTATTTGGTCTTCCTGCAATTTGCAAACAAGGAGACTAACAGGTATCTAATTCAAGGTGCAAACATATAAACAGTTTAAGCACAGAGCTGTGAAAACATTAACCAGTCTCACAAGGATGCTTAAGTTAGCTAAATAGTTAATAAAAAGAAGTAGTTGCTTCCAGCAGCCTGCATTTAGTGATCACAGTACTTAAGAAGGAACCCACATTGCTCGTAAATTGCAGGAAAACCTATCACATGTCAGCAGTTTCTAGACTAACTTCAAATGGTTGCAAAAAAGTGTGTACTGGACTAGCTGTCTAGATTCCCTCTACATTTAGTACACCCTTATGAGAGTAATTAAGCTCTTCAACTTTAGACATGTGGATTGGGCACAATCATATGATGGAAATGTCTGTTTCTGTCTGCAAATGACAAAGCGGTTCTGCATTGGCTCAAAACCAGATGAGTGTCCAGCACCCTCTCCCAGTGAACTACACAACCCTTTGGAATCTATTGAAGGTACTTCCACTGACAGTATAAGGAAAGACACTGAATTAGGTCATTGTTTTTCTGTCTACAAACTTCAGTCTCTTGGGGTGTTTGCAAAAGTGTCAAAAGAACCTGACGATTATTTCAAATAGCTTGCCAAATTCCAGTTCATCCAGGAGAGCAGGATGAAAATTGGGTGCAGTTCCTGAAAATGTGCAAAGCTGGTCATCTCTCACTCTCTTTCACAGGACTATCAACATTGTGATGCCAGCCCAGAGAGGCAGATGGATACAGGAAAATCAAGTCAAATTCTCAAAGAACTGGGAGAACTTTGCTTTAGATTGATCTCTATTTCCTTATTGCAGGCAGATGTCTCATAACATTTAAGGTATCTAAGTAAGTCAATGAAATTACCCTTTTTAGTGATAGAAATAGGCTCGACATTAACTCTAACTCTTACTTTAAGTGACAGTAGAATATTTTCTGTGAAGACACATTTTTCTTTTCTTTTTTTTTTTTTTTTTGGTTTTATTTTATTTCTTTAATTGGGGTTTGAGGGAGGGGGTTGTTGCCTTTGATGGTTTGGTTTTGTTTGGTGGGATGTTTTGGGTTTCTGGTTTCTTCTTTTTCTTTTTTTTTCCCCCGATTAAAAAATTTGCAGTACTGGACAAAAGCTTATATCTCCAGGGCATCATATTGCTTAATCTGGTTAACTGAAGTCAGGACCTAGACTCAGTGAATAATATCTAATAGTTTTGTTTCAGTGTAATTACCAGAGCAAACTGGATAGAAAGTATAGCAGAGGGGCCTCTAGAATGTCATATTATTGCAAAAAAGCCATTTCTATATTATCTTTTTTCAGACATTTCCAAATGATTTTGTCATTGTTCCAAATAGAATTAATTGCTGTGTTTCTACGAAAACTCTGCTAGTTCTCATGGTTCCTGTGACTTGATAATAATTGCTGTGGAAATGTCTTAGGGCAAACTGTTCTTAGTAACCAAGTGGGAATTTAGTATGGAATGGCATGATACATAATAATGACTGAAGAATAGTGCTGTGGTGTGAAAGACAGCAGAATTCTCAGGAAAGGAAAAAAAAAAAGAAGACAAATTGAAATTCAGAATGGGTTTCTGAGTAGCATACCTTCATACCACACTAAATTTTGGCTATATTATATTCTGATGTGTTGGAGCCTGAGCGCTCTTTAAATTTAACAGCAATTTTTAAAGGCCAATGGTTGCACCTGTTTTAGATGAAAAAATATTTTAATTATTTTTTTCCTCATTCTAATCCTCTTTTACCTGTATAGCTCTTCTTTTTATTCCTCTGCATTGACAGAACATGACATTCTCCTTGAGCAGGAAGCATCATCAGAAATCTGGTTACATCATTTTGAGAGGTCTTTGATGTCAGGAAAATCCAAGCCACCAGCACCATTCTCTGAGACAGGAAGGAATCACATTACATTCTATTCACACCAAGGCAAGGAAAATGACCCAGTGTATTAACTTAAATCCGTAAGTCAGGGATTTAAGGGCTAGATCCAATAGAAAACAAAAGCCTTTCTGAATTACGTAATTTAGTAGCTAATGTTAGTCACTTACTTTGTGCTACGGTCTGTAGAAAATTAGTTTGTCAATTTATCCTTGGCTTCTTCTATATGGTGAAAATACACAACCCTGCTGCTATAGAGTGCCACAGCCACAAACCCACCATCTCATGCTTGCCTTAATTTAGTCTCACAGAGATATAGAAATCTAGAAAGAATAGGCAACAGAGGTGGTAGCTGTCCATTTGGACCTTTTCCAAAGGATATTGCAGTTCATGGCTTGTTTCTGAGCATGAGGATCCCTCTTGGCTCATCTACAGTTGGCCAGGAGTTGTTTCCAACTTGAGGTCCTAGTCTGTGATATGCTGAAATAAAATCTTCATTATCCCTGGCCTATAAGCTGTTTAATAACTGTGGCATAAAGGGAGGAAAAAGGACTGAAGTTCAAGGCATATTTGTAGAAGGTTTGTCCCCAGATTCCCTAGGGTTTTTTTGGTTTGTTGTGGGGATTTTGAAGTTTTTCCCTCAGTAGTATTATTTTAATAACATTTTGCTTCATTATTTTAATATTCCTTCCTGCATACAAAATTATTGAGGCATGTGGTAGGATGCAGAATGCAAGGAGTTATTCTGATCAGTAGTGAATGCTGAAGTTACCTACGGCTTCTGAAAAGGATACACAAGTGTTGATTTCTTTTCCATTGTGAGAGCAGCTGCATCGGAATTACTGATCTCCTTGCCTAACCCAGACTTATTTAGAAAAATAAAATTGTAATCTGTCTCTTCTAATGAGAGAGTAGAATGCTGTCCACATAGTATAGTAATCCTTTTTAAAGCAGGGACACTGTGTATAATTTTTTACATAAATAGAAAAAAGTAATCTTATCTACTGCATATCCCCCTTTCAAGTGTTGTACTGGTTTAGTCAGACTAATGCTGTTGACAGAAATTTCTCCACTCAGATGAGAAGGAAAGATGAGAAGAAGCATTGCAATGGTGATAGAAAAGCTTTATATAATGAGACAAATCCCACAATCTCTAGGGAACTCATTCAGCACGGAAACCATTTCATGTTTCTTTCATTATGGGAATATTTTAGCTATTAAAAGTACAGAAGTCAGATTGTCCATGATGTTACTTTAATGGGATGATTCTGAGTGGGTTGCCATTTGGTTTTGAAAGCAAGAGGCCAGAAGCTTATTTTTTCAACCATACCATGTTTCAAACAATTCCAATCTATCACAGGCTTTAGAACCTCTGATTGTATAAACCTGTCAAGGCGTCAAGGCATTACAACATAAACAGCACAATCTACCAGAGCTGCAAAGCTATTATTTGGTAGTCTCTTTAGTTTCATAGACTTTTTCCAATTCCCTGACACCTTAAACAAAATATGACAAGCATTTATACTATATAGTATACAAGAAAGATCACTTTGTGAAAAAAAACCCTTATCTAGGGGCTTCACCAATGAGGAAAGAAAAGACAAAATAATGGAAACCGGGAACCACTTTGTAATATTTTGTATTACTTTTTGAAGTACACAAGTAAGGTCATAATTTCTGTGATCTTTGCAAAGATATCTTTGCTGTCCACACTTTGTTTTACACAGGGAGGGAGGCTGCCTATCAAAGACATATAAAATGACCTATGCTACAATAAAGATGAGACAAATAGAGTTGTTTGTTCTGAAGAGTCAATTTTTTTTTTTTTTTTGAAGACTCTTCTTTTATTCTGGGTTTTGTTTTTCACTTTTGTGTCCTGGCTCTTTTTTAGCTGTTACAGAATATCTTGTTTCAGTACATAGTCTGAAGTGCAGTGTCATATATACTGACATGTCATCCTGTACGAAGAGACAGTACTAGATAATCCTTGGGAAGAAAAAGAAAAAAAAAATGACCCTGAAGCTTAAAGCAAAACTGTCTTTGGCTCAAATATCTATTTTCTATACAGTAATTACCCTATATAAACTGAGCTCTCCTAACAGAAAGATACCCCGAGGTGAGTTTGAAACACAGTATTGTATTTTATAGAACTGGACCAAGTTTCACAAAAATAGACCATTAACAAGTCTCCCCAAGTATTAACTTGAATAGCACAGGCTGATCACACAGGAGAGCATGCCGATATGAAGAGAGACAAGTATACTTTCAAGGGACTGAGATTTGAAATATTGATTCAGTCACATTAATTGAATTTTTGCCTTGAGAAGTGATTACAAAAATGTTTCTCCAATATTAATTTGTATCTGCTTTGGATAAGATTAACATTAATTTCTTCACCAGTCTCCTTTACTCTTTTATTATTCATTAGCATCTACCTTTGCATGTGTAAAAGACCTTGATGAACCATGTTTATTCATAGACTAACCTTTTTAAATAATTCTAACAGCTCTCTAACAGAAACCTTCCTGGCATGCTGAATATCTCGTCTTTGTTTCATTATTCAATCCTTGTGCTCTATCCTCCACTTGAGATGCTGAACATGAATCATACTGCTCTTCCTACTGCTCTCTTCCTCCCACTGAAATGTCCTCTGCAGCCTGATCCCACAGGATAGCTCTGTTCACAAAATACTGCAGCAAATTGTCTCCTCTCCTCCTAGAATCTAGGACAGTAATTTCCACAGAGCTTGAGTGCATTTATTGATTTATGCTGTCCTTAGTTCATCACATATTTGTTATCATGTTTTGATTCATTGTTCATTTACGTCTCATTAGAATATTTGGTGTGAGCTAGTCTTTGATGAGAGCTCTAGAGGCAACATTTTATTTTTTGCTTTGTATTCACAAACTTGTGACTTTTTTTGAAGCAGGCAACAGGCAAAGAGAAAGGGGAAACATAAGAAAAGGAAAAAATCAATTAATTTCCTCTTTCTTTGCAAAATTTATATACTTATTTCCAGTACTTGCTAGTTTTTAATGAAAATGCATTGCAAAATTCACTACAAAAACCTTATTTTAAAATACATAGCACACACATGCATTCACATTTCTGATAAGCCTTCCTTCCACAGCAATTATATGTAGTTGCCTCCAGCAAAATGCTGTCATCCCTTGCATTATCTTTTTGTATTTATCTTGCTATAATACCCAAAGGCTTTAATAAAGAAGGTGTTACAAATGCAAGATCTGATTCCTGCTGTAAAGAGCTTACACATTTTAATTTTCCACCCTAGAAGTAAATGAGTGGGCTATTTCTTTCCTTTTGCAATTAAGTTTAGGAAGAACTCTGAAAAAAATGCATTGATAGTGCACTCAATTTTCCCATATCCAGAAAAATAATCAATTTCATGGAGGAGAAAAAGTACACATTTATGTAAATTGTGATTTTTTTTTAATAGTCAAGAAGTGTAATTAGATATTGAAGTAGCTACAACTGAAATAGCTTTTATAGAATTCAAAATAATGAGAGTTGGTTACTAATACCAATTTTTAAAAAATGCTGGATTTTTTTTTCTTTTTTTTTTTTTTTTAATGGGGAAAAGAAGCCTTTATAAGCCTAATTTTATTTTCTTGAGGAGTTAGGATGTGGAGGGTAGGAAAGATATGTTACCTTAGGAGCAAATTCAGTATTTGGAAATTACTAAGTATAATTATTAAGTGCCTAAATATCAGGAAAAGAGGAGGAGAGCTAGCATTTCTAAATAGAAATATTTTAAAACATTAACTTAGAAAAAGTATTTGCAGAATGGAAGAAAAGTCATTTGTGGTGGGTGCTTTGTGGGAAAACACATGGAGAGCTCAGGGGAAATATTATTTTGTCTCTCTCATTAGACTCATTATCTCAACACACAGAAATGTACATCTCTGATTCCCATTAATACTAATATAAACAGTAACTTTGACTACTAACCTCCCACAATCTCCAGAACACATTCATTCTTCCCACTGTTTCTCTACACCATGTCACCCAGCAGACACAGATGAGTGAACCTAGGCATTTTGTTGTTTTAAAAATGAAGTAAATGCAAACTTAAGTAAACAGAAAGCAGAAGCACTTCTCTTGGCTAATGAATTGACCTGAATCCTGCTCATCCTAAAATGTGGTTACTGACACAGCTTTTTCACCAGTTTCGATATGCTGACTTCCGAAGAAGGAATTCATTTATTTCATTAGACCATTTATTTCATTTGCTGTTTATTTTCAACTGAGGACTGAAAGGGGTTTCTACCAGGGGAAAAAAAAAAAAAGAAAATGGAGGGATTTGATGCCTTGGATAGTCATGTCTAATTCTCTGATAGAACAAGTATTTCACCCATGCCCTACATACCCCAAGGCCTGGGTATTTAATATATTTCTTTATGAATACAGTACCGGACAGCTGTGATGCCTGTGGTGAGACACTTGAAACCTGTGGGGTTAAATGCAGGGCATCCTTTGTGTTGAGAAACATGAACAAGAAAGGGCTTGGTTTATAGAAACAATTTTTCTGAACTCTTCACAGCCTGAATGGAAGGCCACAGTCCTTACAGGATTTGTGGATGACCCCTACCTGCTTAAACACCCAATACAAAATTTACATTTTGCCATCCTGAACTATGGATTTCTTGCAACCACTACTTAGAGCTACTGACAGCTGATCTAACTTTCTTCAATTATTTTTTTCCATTCCCAGAAGGGGCTTTTCCAGGGTAGTTCAAGTATACTTTGACTTTTCACAGACTTCCTCAGACTACAACCATTTTTGGAGTTTATTGCTCTTCAGTGTAGAACTAGCTCTATGTCTCAAGCAAGGAGAGCTCACACCATGTAAAGCAGGTGGTTTTGCCTACTGTGTATATTTCTGGCATCAGGTTTGTAGGCAATTGTTTTCTTTGTCAGCTTGCAGACTTTGAACTTCCAAGTTTTTAACCTGTAGGTACACATTACTGAGGGATTCTTTTGGACAAATGTATACTAGAGAGTTAACTTTAATTTTAACCTTTCCTTTTATGAATGGAATTCAGGCATGTAGCACTAAATTTTCAAATCTCTGTGTAGGTTTTTCAGCTGCAAGACTCGCATTAAATTCAATCTGCCATATGTTATATTGGCTTGCAGGCTGCAGAGGTTAGTTTCATGATGTAACTTATTGCAAAAATTGTTTCAACAGCTCCATCTTTTGAGGAAGGGCACTGATTTTGGATACAGGAAAGCTGAATAAAGTCCCCAGCTAATCTACATTCTCATCTCATCTTACGTTCTGTCTTCAATGAACACGTTTTTAAGCCCCTTACCTCACAGTCTTCCGTCTTTGTTGCAGCACGTGAGAATGAAAAAACAGGGCTGCAACAATGGAAGCCGTAGCATCAAGAATGTGAAGAGTTGAAGTAAACATACTAAAAGTGTCAAAGGCACTGCATCTAAAACATTGTGAAATAGCATATAAGAATGCATAATGACATGATTGTTGCTTTATTAGAGTGTCATCAATGTTGTTTCAAACACCTTTGAAGACTGTCTCATCTGCAGGTAGAAACTGGGAAGAAGGATTAAGCCATTCCTATAAATGGTACTTTAAGATGAAGATCCAAGCCAAACTGGTTTTTTTTCTAATCAACATACTATGTGACACTTTCTAAATAAATATGATAATAATTCTGGAAAAGGCATTATTCTTCCCTCTGGTGGACCAAGGAGTACTAGGGAATACCACAAAGTATGATAAAATGTATTAATTATACCCATATGTAGATAAAAAGTTCTTGTTCACAAAGTTATTTTAATATTTGTAATTTCCATCTAGAAGCAAATGCTGAAAAAGATTTAAGCTATCTTACTCTATCTTTGTTATCGACATAAAAGATGGTGAAAAAAAAGAATTCCTACCATGGCCTCATACCACTTAAGAAGAGATGACAATTTTTTTTGATTTTCCACTGGATAATCACTGGCTGGATGTTCCCATGCCTGTAGGAAGAAATCTTCTTACTGACTGTATGCACTGTCACAGAATGGTAAGGAGGAATTAGTATGAAACAGAGAAAAAGATTGTCAAGCTGAAGAGATACTTTGCTACTACGTGCATCTCTATAAATCTCAAGAAGAAAAAACAGCACAGGTTTGAGCAGTGGTGGTAGGACTGTCCTGAACATGAAACCCCTATACCATAAATCCTTACAGAACAGAAAACTCAGGAAAATGGAAAAGAATTTAAAAATACCAACACCTGAATCAAGCAAAAGACCTTACATTACATTAGATATGAATGGACAGGTTATACATATTCAGACTGTCAGAGTGAGGATTACATGTAGTATTTTATCGTTTAATGAACTGGGCTGTTTCTTTCTGTCATAAAGAGGTATTGAGAGGCAATTGTGAGCATGATAACAGCTATTTGCACCACCCAGATGAGTGGATAGTGGTTTGTTAGGCTTTATATTGGGAGAGGGAGCAAAAGGAGAGAGATGCCTTTGCTGAAAATAAAAGAAGAGTTATTTTTGGAATGGACAATTACAAAAGTCAGCGGCATTGAAAAATCTCAGAAACAGACCAAAGTGGTTTTGGGACCTGAGCATACAGAAGGTTTCCAAGTTCAAAACCAAAAAAAAGGTCAAAAAGGAAAAGGAAGAGAAACAAGAAGAAACGGCAACCAGTGGAGTGGGCACTGCAGAACCATGGAGACTTGCACTTTTGATGCTGCACTTCATTGTTCAGATAATTGTGAAATATCAAATTAGAAGACACACTACATCATGAATCAGGAAAAAAGTCAAACATTTTTTGATTTTATAGGCTACAGAGTGAGAGAGCAGCAGATATTCTTCAACCACTCTTTGGTCTTAGAGCAAATTGGAAAATACAGTAATTTTCCACTGAGGAAATTTTACACTAAATTAATATTTAAACACTAATTAAAAAACAGTGTTAGAGGCGTTGAAGGCATCTTTACAGAATGAGAAAGAGTTTGAGGGTTGTGTACATCCTATATGGACTGTTGGGAATTAAGCAGAAAAAAAGGGGGTTGCTGCCTTCTTTTTCCAAGACCTTTTTTTACAACTGATTTCAATGGTCACTTGGCATTGCAGAGTCTTAAGATGTTGTCATAGCCAGCTAGGGGTTGGAAAATGTATGTACAGGAAGATCTTGAAGGAGATAAAGAAGAAAGCAACTCGCTTTTGAAAGAGAAAGCTGCAATCAGCTACATTTTGGAGAAGTATTTAGGAGGAAAGGCACTACAGTTTTGTCATATGAATTTGCTGAATGTAAGGAAAGGAAAATGCAGTGGTACCTCCTCAGGCTTGTAATCCTCACATCCATGGCGGGTGGGTTCTTTTCCAGGAATATAACAGTTCTTCTAAGGTCTTCCCAGAAGGAAAGAGGGGAGAGCACTAGTGTATAATAAGAATGGAGTTTCAACAAAAAGAAACTCTGACAAGAAAATTTTCTTCCAAGGCCAAACAAAAGACATAAAGGTTTCCACATTTATTTTGCCAATGAAAACCAGACCTTCCCCAGGGGCTGACAAAATGTTTACTAAAATTTATGGATTCCTTCCTTCCAGGCCTGGCAATGACTCAAAGTATGAGTGGTGTCTCCTTCAATGAAGGCTTTCTCTAGAGTCTCTGAAGAGTCATTTCTGTCTTCTCTGTCATTCTTTCTCTTCTCACTTCACTCCTACCTCACTCCCCCTCCTACTTCTCTAAAAAGAATATAACTGAAATAAAATACAAATTAAGTTAAGTAAATAAATACAGCAACACCAAACATGGTGTTCAAATAAAGAATGTTTCAGTCATCATCATCTTAACCGTTTCACATACCTGAGGCAAGCAGGAGTAGGCATTCATTATAATGTGCTGCCAGGCAAAAGACAATTCAAAGCTAATAAACTAATAATGAAAGAAGTATACAAAATTTTTTCATCTTATAACTTTCCTTTTTCAGATAAGAATATTTTTTGTCCTTACTGGTAAAGGAAGCAAGCTGATTGAAAAACACTCCATTTAACTCTGCTCATAATTATTTTACCTTTTTCTAAATGCCTTTGAATTTTTAAGCTTCTTCATAAGAAAACAAGACTAATATCAGACTACACACATATAGAGTGATGTCTATAAAGACAAAATTATATGTCTTGCAGCTGCTGTGCAATAAATAAGATATACAGAGGAACAGGGAAATCTGGATTTGGCCCACAAAAAGTAATGCATTGTAAGTTTAAGAGATTAGCTGAGGAGGAAGAGGAGAAGGAGAAGAAGTTTGTTACCAGGATGAGACCTTACATGGGAATTTTTAGCCAGTTGAATATTTTTATGGACACCTTTTCAATTCCTGAAAGTAGGGGTTGATAATGGAAATGCTGACAAACATTTTGGTGTTCGTTGGATTGTTATATCCTGTTTAATGCAACCAAAATTGCAAGGTATGCTTTTTATCCTTTTCTGCTAAGAAAGCAATTACACAAGCATCTTGTTGAAGTAGTTTATAATATGTTTAAACAGGCAACATTAAATCAACTGGTGATTAAATCCTCAAGAGAGAATGTATTTCAGTTAAACTTGTGAGATACCATACTTCTTTATATTTAAAAGCCCTTTAAGCAGGACACATGATGGTGTGATACCATTCATCCTAGGCTCAGGTTGAAAATTAAAGTGCTCCAAAATATAAATATTCCATTTTTGGTTTTTTCCTGCTATCTTAATTTTAATGCTTGCAGAATGTGATGAAAGCTTGTTGTATTTGCATTTTATTTAATCTTAGGGAAGACTAAACTTCACACATCTGGTGAAGACAATCTTCTAAAGTGTTTGCTTATGTAAATTAAAAATAAGATTTTACCTGCTACATTTCTAAGCAATTTATTTGTGCTCACAACTGTAACTAACAAAGATTACATTTTTGAATCCATATAATTCAATTTATACTCACTTTAATTCACATCCTATTAGTATTTTTTTGTTTCTATCCACATAGTCCTACGTTCATAAATATAAACTAAAAAGAGCTCGTTTTGGAAAAAAAAAAAGTGAAATAGCAACTCCCATAAATAATAATTCTCAATTCTGTGTTTCTTCTGTGACTAGAAACTTCAGACAAGAAATTTCCTATGAAATTCCATATTTTTGGAGAAGCTCTTATTTCAGGATTATGATTCCAGCTCAAATATATATTTTTCATTAATCTTCTTCTATGGGTGAAATGGTGAAAACTAAAATATTTAACTTCATGTTTAATGTTTCATCATAAATCAATTCCAGTCACCTTGTCCTAATTGTTGTTGTGTCCCTTTGAATGCTCTTCAACTCATGAATATGTTTGTTAATGCAGCCTCCAGACCTCTAGGCAATGTTCCACATAAACAGCATCAGGCTACCCTTCCAAAGATTTTTCTACCTTTCTGAGCTGTAAAATGAACATGCATCTTGAAATTAATTTAGCCTGATTTATTTATTTGCTGCTCAATTGTGCTGTCAATTTATATTCTTCTGTCCTCAGACTGCCAAATCAACACATCTCCATACATTTCGCAGCCTATCTTGGTTAAATGTCATCTGAGCATTTTGCTATCTGTAGCTGACTTCCTCCTTTGAACTACTGAAGATATGCAGACCCAGGAGGTCTTCTGGCTAGCCTCTAAGAATCCCCCTTGGTGCCCTATTATTTGCTGCTTATCAAAAATCTCCACTGAAAGTTCTTCAGCCTCTTTTCAATCCATGTATCAGTATTCATACCCAAGCCTCCACAAATTAATCTGAGGGTGAGATTTTGCAAGAGATTTGGAAGCTTTACTAAAATCAAACTATAATGCATCTGCCACTTCACTCGCAAACTTAAAAATTCTGTGCAATACAAAGCAAATAAAGTGAGCCTGGTAAGATTTATTCTTTACAAATCAAGCTGCGTATTGCTCATGGTTATCTTTTAGAAAAATTAATTAGACTAACAGGACAGCTATTGCCAACAGTCAGAATAGTATGTCTCCTGAGGACAGCTGTTCCTGTGAATTGCATCCCAAATTAAGAAAGTAGGCACTTTCTGATTTCAAGAACTGGAGGGAGATGGGAGCAGAGAATGGTTTGCAGCAGGTTTAAATAATAGGATCACTATAGACATAATGTTATGCAACCTTAAAGTTTTTGAACTTAAAAAAAAATCCAAGTTCCTGACTTTGAAAGAGATACAGGGCAAAACTCACTGCAACTCAGTTCACATGAATAGAGAGTAGAGAAGTGATGATGTATCCTAGCTGAAAGTTAGTTTTTAAACCTGAATTCCAAAGAAATCTCTCCAGTTATCATTGCAGGCACAGAAGTCACTATGTTTGCCTAAAAGTTGCTAATGAACATTATAAGATAGGCAATGAAAAAAAAATATATACACATTTATAGATGTTTAAAAACTGTAAAGTGTTAGAGATGAAAGAGGTCAACCTCTTACACAACTCTGTTTATATATGTGTCTGAGACAGGCAGAATTTGTATATATGGTTATGGAATTTCCAATGAAATTAAATGGAATAATGCATCTCAGATTAAAATTAGGCTATAAATAGTCATATATCAGGTAATAATTAATGTATTTGCTTCCCTTCATGAAGCTTCTGTCAGCCCATTCCTTCAGCTTCTCAGAGTCCCTCACAGTGACAGTCCTGCCATGAGTGCACTGACTACTTGCACCAATTTTGTGTTATGTAAACCCAATGATGGTGCCTCCATTCCATTGACCACCTAAGGACCACCTAAGCAATGAAGACGTGGAACAGCATTAGCCCTTGAATCGACCCTTGACAAATGCAAATTATATAGCCATTCATCTGTTCAACACAAAGAAATCAAAGTTACTATTTGAAATTTTACTTTTGCAGTCCATGTCCTGAGGGCTAAGATTAGTTTCATTAATGTTGCAGAGGATTTCAGAGTGAAAAGAAATCCAGATCCAAACTTCACTTGTTCTATCAACATAATTCTGAAGTTTACAATGTCATTGTCAAACATAAATATCAAGCCTGGAGAGAAGAAGTAAAAGACACACTGAAGTAACTCATTATGATTAGATTCAAAGTTAGAGTCATTTGCACATATATAATTAAGCTTGTTTATAAGAATAGTTTCTGGATTTTAAGAAATTAATCAACTGTATAAAAAAGTGGATTCATGAATCTTTGTAGAATTCAAAGCTCTGTTATGTATTTATTTCATCCCTAAATAAATTATTTGCCCATCTGTGACAGGAATATTAAAGCAATTTACTAGAAGAAAGGGGTTTTTTTTTCCCCTTTTTTAAAGTTTTATCCAAGCAGTAGCCCTTGGCTAATATAAATTATCATAGCTCAGTGGTTATAGTAGCTTTTACAATTTACATTAGAAGCCTATCGAAGGCAAAGTTTTACACAGCTGTGGAAATTTTAAAGTCATAATAATCATCCGTTCTTATACTGGCTGTGTGTATAAAAAAATGCAAATAACATAATCCTAAAGTACTACCACAGTAGGAAAATGTGGAATTATTACAGAATCACTGCAGTGCTTAAAGTGGTGAACAGGTTTTGCTTCAGCTCAGGGCAAGAATTAATTTTTCAGGCTTTTCAAAATCTGAACCTCTCTGTATTCAAATGATAGGTAAGGTAACATTTTGTGATCTTCCTAACTTCTCAAAACCAGTCTTGGGGGGAACAAACCCTATTTGCTTTCCTTACTTTCCACCACAAGTAGAATTCTTCCAGGGTCCTTTTTTTTTTTTTTTTTTTTTGGTTCAGATGAATCAGACTTATTTTTTTTCTGTTTCAAAGACGCAGAAACAAAAGACAGTACAAGACTTATTATTACTTTATCTGTTGAATTGTCCCTGCCAGAATGCCATAACATTGTGGCATAAAGTATCAGCTGTAGTAGAGCAGTCTGCTTTAGAAAATAAGTTTTCAAACATCACACAGTATAAAAGGTGGTAATATATAATCCAGCTCACTTGACAGGTCAAGAAAGCACAGGATGTGATGAGCCCAGGGGTGGCTCATCACATTTCCAGTTGTAACTTACATCATTCACTCATATCTATAAAAAGTATTTCCTCACAATAAGCTTGTTCCTGTTAATGAAAGCTTCCATTTTCCTCCTTCTTATTAAATTATAAGCAAAAAGAGATGAAATTTAAAACCCAAGCAGAAAGTATTTGAACACCTACAACAGTCCAGAGCTAACTTTCTGGGGCTTTAAAGCTTTAAAGAAGCTTTGGTAAGCAGTTAGCATATCCTCCTAATCAGCATAATTGTATATGATCAGAAGCTTATTTGAAAACATGAAAATAGCTACATGCCTCTAAAAGAACTGTATGGATGCTAATCACATTAGTTACATTTTCAGTCTCTGGCAAACTGGCAGAATCTCTTATTTGTCAAACTTCTGACTTTGGTAGTCTCTTAGATCTCAACTTTGAACCCTGTGAGTTTGCATTAAAAGAGAAAGAAGGTTTCACTTCCACAAAGATAGCAATTATTTTCAAATATGTCCATTTCATGCATAACACTTCTTCCCTAATTTGTCTTTTGAACATTGACAAATTACCAAGAATGATAAAGATACTGCACATTCATTACACATAGCCTTGTGATTCTGCTTGATATTTTCATATGTTACAGTGAGAAAAAAATCAGCAGTTTCCCCCTTCTTTTACAGGCAAAAAGAATCATTTATCCTGGTTTCTTGAGAACACATCAAAAATGCCCATAACCTGCTAAACTAAACCATGAAGATCCACAATGGTATTTTATCTTCTGTAAAATATTTTGACATCAATATTCTGCCCAAGTGAACAGACGTCTATCTTTAATTTTCACCTATTGAGCCAAAATATCAAGTAAAATGAGGCAAGTGAAACATCAAAATACTTGCTTACAAATTAAGGCCCACCTATGAGGGGTCAGACTCTAATTTTTAAATACCAGTTGCATTTCAACTACAGAAATGTCTAGGGCTTGACCAATGGGCTTTCCTGGATTATCACATGTACGAGAGGACTGCAGTTGCAAGTGGCTTTTAAGAAGGATCCAGTTTAGGCAAAGGGAAAAGAGGATTTATTTTTAACAGAAATGTTGGCTTCAGAATAGTTATAATTTTTTTTAAAACCTTTTTGAAATAGATAGAGAGCAGGATTTCTCTGTCCAGTACTTTTCTGCTGTTTTCCTTTCAGCATGTAGGAGAAATTTCTTGAGAAATTCTTGAAAAATCTTGAAAAAGCTCAGAGACATGGAAACATTACCTATAGTTCTGTCAAGACATGGGTCTACTTCAATCAATCACCTTTTCTCTGGCTCCTTCTGAAGTGATTCATTCTCTAAGCAGATCATGGCAAGAGTAATAGCAGATATAGGAAATACTTTGAAGTGTTCCATCTGAAGACAAGGAAGAGAAAAAAAGCCTTTAGCTAAGGACTAGTTAGCTCATTTGAAGACATCTGAATACTGTCCGGAAGACCAGAAGGTGATTCCATGAATCAACTGTTGAAGTTTCCCAGGGATATAAGTTTCTCTTCCACCCTACTGTTAGCTTTACTGAACTTAGAAGACATTTATAACCTTCAACTCAATATACATTTCTAACACCATTACTAAGGAACCCACCTTTCCTCTGAAGCTGAAAGTTACATCACCATATTAGGCATTCATTCCTAGTGACCCCTATTTTTGTTTAAATTTCCTTCTTTGCGAGCCTTCAATTTTAATATACAGCAAGAATTAGACTATAACATTGATATTAATACCTAAAAACTCCGTGTGTTTAACTCTAGTGTTGCTGGCAGCAGGTTTCTGTGTGCAGCTTTGGTCTGTGCTAGCTAGTGCTCTCCCAGACAGCACCAACACACGGTATGGTGGTAGCACAAACAAAGGGGAATTCCTAAACCAGACATTTGGGCACAGGTACTATGTTTCAGGAGCTGACACGGCTGAAATGGTGAAAGCTCAGGAGGCCATAACACCTGCCCTTAGAGGCAAAAAATGGCACTCTGGTGTTTTTCTGGTACATTAATATATCCTGTGAGTTTATTTATTAGTAGTGGGTAGGTGTGATGGAGAAAAGCAACTGTCAGGATGCAGCATACGCCAGAGTCTCCATGGGGTCAAGTGCTATGGAGACCCCCATGGGTCCAGGTCAGGTCCCAACAGCCAGATCCTGTCCCACTGCCCTGGCCCTGCTGGGGCACTGCTGAGGCAGGGGCTGACAGACTTGGGGAGCTGACGTGGGGTCCTGCACCGTGACAGGCTCAGGGGAGGCCTCAGGAGGCTGGCAGGTACAATCAGACCATCAGTGCCTGCATGGCCCTGGTAACAGCCAGTAACATCCTGGTAGCAGGATAGTGCCATTGGAGTTTATTCCCACAAATGTTTATTTTCATAAGAAATTCAACATTATGAGATTTGCTTCCTCATAATGTATGAAATTGAAATGGACAGGAAAAGCCACAGCAAAACTGCTGACATTTCTGCATGGCTGTGCAGACTTCTATTAAAAAAAAAGCTATTTATTTTGAACATGAAATTCTATGAGTTCAAGTAAAGATCACCCCCAAGGAGGTGACCCACAAGATACTAAAATTGCCTCTTTTCTCTTCTATTAGCAGCTGAAGGCCTCCACCCTGAACAGTTTTAATAATGACAGTGAGTGACCGCAAAATTAGCAAAAAACTGACCTTTCTTTATATCCTGGTTTTGTCTGGGACAGAGTTAATTTTCTTCCTAGTAGGTGGAACAGTGCTGTGTTTTGGATTTAGTATGAGAAGAACTTGTTGATAACACACTGATGTTTTAGTTGTGGCTCAGTAGTGCTTACTTTAAGTCAAGGACTTTTCAGTTTCCCATGCTCTGACGGTGAGGAGGTGCATTAGAGGCTGGGAGCACAGCCAGGCCAGGTGACCTGAACTGGACAAAGGGATATTCCATCACATAGACATGGTATCAGAATATAAACTGTGGGGAGTTGGCTGGGATGGGCTGATCACTGCTTCGGCATGGGCTGGGCATCAGGCAGAGGGTGGTGAGTAATTGGACTATGCATCACTTGTTTCTCTGGAGTTTTCTTGTTTTCCTTCTCTCTTTTTGTTGTCTCCTTTTTCATTACAATTATGTTTGCTACAACATTATTATTATCATCATCATCATCATCATCATCATTATATTCTATTTATTTATATAAATTATTAAACTGTTACCTCAATGGGTTTAACGCTTTTTTCCTATTCTCCTCCCCATCCCACTGGGCAGGGTGGGGAGTGTGAGCTAGAGGCTACATGGTACTTAGTTGGCAAATGTAGCTAAACCACAACAAGTTATGCATATGCCACAAATTTTGATTCAGTTACTGAATCAATACTCTGTGCCAAAGGCAATACTGAAAACTCTTAATCATGGACTAACACTAGTCCTGCAGGTATTGGGGATCTGCATTGTATCTGCATCTAAAATCAAGGATCAGATATTTAGACAAGGAAACATTTGTGAACTATTTTCTACTGTGCTTTTTTTTGATGGACTGATTTGTTTGACTGCTTCTTGTTTGTGTTTTATCAGCTTTTGATGGGCCTCATTTGAAATGTAAGCTATTTTAATAAACGTAGAATTGGCTTCTCAATGCAACTTCTCCCCTCCATTTAAAAAAAAGTCACTTGTACAGGCAGGAAGATGATGGCATGCATGTCAGTGTCACTTCTCATAAACACAAGGGGAGTGAAGCAGCCATTTAAGCAGAGGTATTAGACAAGGAGGATTAGGGACCGTTCAGGGAACCTTAGAAAACTCTAGCTTGTCCTCTCCTGGGTCAGTAAGACTCTTTCTGAAGTATGGATTTTATTAAAACTCCCACAGATAAGATTTTGGTGCAAGGAGTTTCTTTGATACTTAAGTATTTTTGACATTGCATTCAAACTAAGTGCATGGATATGAATAAAACTACATTGTTAAAAAAAAATAAATAAAAAAGGAAGTATAAGATACCCATAAGTACTTTCAGGCCTACCAACTTATTTTTTTTTTCTATGAGTAGCCATGGCTGTGAACAGGGATTATTCAGATGATTTTAAGTAGAGTCAGTGCTAAAAGAACATAATCCTGCAAAGTATTTTCAGGGCTTTTAGATTGTATCCACTTGCATATCAAAGTGAATAGTCACACGAAAATGATACTGTTCCTTGACTGTAACTCAAATAATATGTCAAACATTATCATTAACAGCTGAATCATATCTAGGAGATAATTTCTAAGGGCAAAGATAGTTTACAATAGTGTGTTATATCTGGCACTGAAATAGAGAAGGAGCACTGAAAGGCTCTGCTCAAGGTGGTAACATTTGGGTGGGCATAATAATTTGTTAAGCTATCTGAATTACATCACACTTGTTCCTCTGAGCAAGCTGAGCATGGATTACAGAGAGTAGCACAGTCTGAGTGACTGCCTACCTGTAGCAATATATTCGAAGAATAAAGGTTTAATATTTCCACTGACCAGAATTTCAATGTTCACATTACAGCTTCATGAAGCTTTATCAGCTGGCACTGTATAAATCCTTCAAGGATTTTTTCTGCTATCCCCAAGCAAGCAGTGAGAAGTAATTACCTTACCTGAGAGAGGAGAAAATGAAGGCACAATGAAAGTTTGAGGGTTTTGTAGGGTTTTATTTTAGCATAAAAAATAAGCAGTAAAGAGCATTGCTTTTGTTGTTGTTGTGGGGTGAGTTTTTGGGGATTTTTTTCCCACTTATGGTTCACCTGCAAGGTCTATTACCAGTTTAACCCACCTGTCAAATTCCACTCTGAAACACTTCTAATTCCATTTTGCCTTAACTTCAATACTAATTGAAGCTGCTGTTGAGAAATACCTTCAGGTCAGGTAGCTCGGGGTGAAGATGCAGTGCAAGCTGCAGGTTGAGCTCTGGGTGGTCAGAGCCCAAGGCAAGAGGTTATGGACCTCTTTGCAGACCCTTTGCATAACCAAGGGGCCAGGAACGTGTTGCCCAGCCAGCAGAATGGACACTGAAAGGTACAGCAAAAACTGAGTATTCAGTAGGAATACATAACATGCTTGGAATGGGAGGATATAAAAGCCCAGGGGTTCCTTGGGGTCCTCCCTAGGGGCACCAGCTCAGGCTGTTTCTGCATTACTGCACCTTGAATAAAGGCTGGATGGAAAGAGACATCTGCCACAGGAAAAGTGGGGCTGAGCTGGTGAGGAAACCTGGTCTGACGGTGGAGTGGGTGTGTGGGGAGCCAAGGAGGACCTGTTGGTCACTGGAGCCGCCCACTGCAAAGGGGCTTCAGTCCCAGCAGTGGCAATCTGGGGCAGTAGGAGTGTGACTGCCAGGGAGTCTCCTGAATGGTCAGACTGGGGAGTTTCCTTAACACTACCACACTTACTTCAGTTGAGGTGAGCTGCTCTACTGACCTTTCTGCAAGGAATTTGCTCAGTATTTTCCCAAGGAGACCTGAACTGTGCAGTCTCCCAAAATAACATTGCAATGTTTTTTTGTGTGGAAATTTCAAAACCCACACAGGTCAAAAACCAGAAAATATACTACAGAGAATACTGTGGAGAACATTCCTGTATGGGCAGGAAGATGGACTGCTGGACTTAATGTGCCCTTTGGTTCTGTGACAACTTCTAAGAAATCAGATGAGAAGCTATGTTCAGAGCTGGAAGTGTGATTTTAGTTCTGGATCAGTTTCGGGTCTTCATTGGATACCTCTGCACTCACAGTGAACTGGGGAGATGTGTATTTATGTATTCAAGTATTTATCAGCTGCTAATCTTCACTTGGTCAGTGTCACTACCTGGCGTCCTTGTGCTCTTAGGGAAAGTTGCTTCTGGAAATGACATCACAATTGCTGTAAAATTGAAGTCAGTCCTGGAAAACACCTCCAAGTATCTGTGATAACTCAGTCACTCTATAACATGTTAAATTATTTATAGTTTGTAGCATTGCAGGGGGAAAATACAATTTCCATTCCATTCCATTGCAGCAATCCAGTGATTGCTGATCATCAGGGCGATGCATAGAATTGTTGTTCATCTCTGTGGTAGAGATGCATTTTCAAATATTCATAGCTCTGTGCAAGAAATATTTTTAGCCATGAAATTCTACACAAGCATTCAATCTGTAAGTTCTTGTGTAGATACATGAACAAAGCCACCCATTGAAGGTGTTGGCAAAAAAAAAATAAAAGAAAGAAAGGATTTTTAGTGGGAAAATTCTGTTTATTCCTGGCTCCACAGCCCCCAGGGATTTGTACTCAAGTTGTTTTCACTTTGAATATACTGAGTGCAGCTAGTATTTCAGGTCTAGCATTTTGCAAAAGATCATGCTTCTGAAAATGTAGATTTTGGTGTCTGAAGTTGGGGGTTAGATAGTCCAGTTTTAGTCACTAAAATTGGAAATAGGTTTTCCTCATCCACAGAGAAGAAAATAAATCTTAGGGTGCTCTTCACAGAATTCAATTTAGAGTCCTGTGCTGATTCTATCTCCCTAATGTGACTATTCTTGGAACAGGTTTACTGAGGGTCTTCAAAGGAGTCCCTTGTCCATATAACCATTTCACTTTTCCACCACACAAACAAAAAATTGCACACATGCACCAAGTCATCAGAGCCACCTCTTCAACTATGCCTTCCTGCTTTTTATTCTGTAGTGATCACTTTGGGAGGGATAACCCTCTATCTTACCCAACCCTTTTTAGGCCTCTTTCCCTATGCCCAGAGGTCTTGGAAAAGACAGACTGGTGACTTAAGTTGTGGACTTTAAAACAGGTGATCAAATGCCTTACTATTATGAAAAGTTAAAAAAAAGAAAAAAAAACAACACAAAAACACTCCAACAATACCGTTCAATTTTCTTTGGGAAATTTCTACTCAGTTCCAGCTGCAGTGCTATTGACACTAGAGCGGTAATTAGGCTGTGCACATCCACAAATGAGCTCTTTCCTCACTCCTCTGTGTTAAGTCTAAGCCTCTAGCCTTCTAACAGCTCAAAGTTGGCCTGACACATCTTTTCAGTCTCTTTAATATAGCAGGGGGACACAGCAAAAGTATGATAGAGCCCTGGGCTTCTCTAGTAAAAGCAATGTCCAGGACAAGGACAAATATGAACGGGCCTTGAAGCATCAAAAGATTTAGGGAGAATCTTCACTGATTCAGATTGAATGCTTGTTAACTTTTCCATGCAGCAGTAGCAGCTCAGCTGTCCTGTAAAGCAACTTTATGACAACAATAGCATGATTCACAAAAGGAATTTCTGAGACACATGTCAGCAAGTCTAGCAGTATCTAAATTGCAATGGCATAAGAATCAGGCATCTCTCTGGACTCACTAGGAAAGGAAGGAATTTCCTAGTCCTTGCTGAAGAGCCAAGGAAATGACGAAAGTACAAGCAAAGAGAACATGACAGTGAAAAGGGTGACAAAAACACCCAGTTCTCCATAAAGTATTCAGAAAACTGTAAGATATCCCACTGATGTTTTTCTTTTGAAAATCCGGTTTTAAAACCATGTCTTCAATAGACACATATTTCCTAAACCACAAATGTAAATATATTTTTAACTTCTCCTGAATAGTGAATGTAATCATCCTTCTCATCTAGGCAAGTGTAACTGTATTATCAGTTACATCTACCTGAAAAATATAGCAGGTTTCCTAACACCATCAGTGACTCTGAAGGTGTTTTATGACAGTAGCTTTAACATTTTCCTAAGAATAATGTATTTTAATGTTATACTTTCTTTATTTTTCTGCTATCAGTGAAATCCCCTCTTCCCCTGAGATTCCATGCTTGAAAGTCTACTTGAAATTCTCATTTTAGTTAACCAAACATTTTGTGGGTTTTTCATTATCAGTGGATGATGAAAAAAATACTGACAGCACAAGGTTCTTGCTCTATACTTGCAAATGTCAATATCACAGCACCATAGTTATCATTTCGCCTTCACTTCATGAGCAATGCAGGAGTTCCACTTCAAATATTTTAACACTGCACCAAAGCAGATTAGAAAGATAGATGAACCGAAAGGGATGGGGTCTCTTCTTTGTGGGCCTGCAATCTTAATTTGGCCCACAATTCATCAGAAATAAGATGTTATTCAAAATATATAACTTAGCTATTCAACATAGAATACTATGTACACATTGTTTGATCTGTTTTGTTCTCGTGGTCTGTATTCATAGTTAATTCTGATAATTACTGTGTTTTCAATTAAGGAAAAAAATGTATGTATGAGTGATAATTCAGAGACCCCTCTCTTCTGGAAACAAGCTCCAATTTATCTCACAGGACTGTATGAGTATCAGCGATGATTCCTTTCTAACACAGGAAACTGAAATGCATTTGAGTAGATGTTGAAATTTTAATTAAGCACAAGCGATATTAATTTGCTGAGACAAATCCTTCTAGGACATACACCCACTCTGAGGCAGTCTTGTGTTTGAATGCTGATCCCTGAATCCAAACACTTCCTCTTCCCCTCTCCAGCACCCTACCCCTGTATCTCTCCTGATGTCTCATGACATCCACAGTTCATCCAGGGTTCTGCTTCCCCTGATCCAACCCTGCCAAACTGCATTTCTCTTAGCATGAAACACCCAGATCCTTTTTGCATGTAAAGCAAGACAGGGGAGGAAAAGGAGCTGATGAAGACTGGTGTCAAATCTATCGATGGGAGCAGGGGCAGAGGAGATACGCTCAAGGTAAGTGTGTGGACTAACAAACTGTGATGGTAAACAGCCTCATTTGACTGAGTTGCTGATGTACCATAGTTTCATTTGTTTAGTGCCCTGGCTTTGCATTTATTGCCTTCAGAAAGGCAGAGGACAAACAAGGAATAAAAGCTCAGTAAAGAAATTTTTTGTACATCTTTCCTTAAGAAAAAAATATTTTACCTTGTTTTAATTTGAAAAACAGCAAATCCTAGAGCTGTCTGAGGATGATCTCACCAGTTTGAGATGAACTAGCATATACAGACAGCACCCAAATAAAATTTCTGGTTCGTTAGATACATCCAACAAACACAGTATCATGCAAAGTGGATAACAAAAAGTAAAGGAATAATGAGTGCTTCCTGCTTCCTTCCCTGGCTGCTTGTGCTAAAAAATCTAACCATGATGATCTAAACTACACAGAAATATCGTATATTAAAGACAGAATCTTTAATGATTTGCCAAGCTTCAGAAGTTCCTCTCCCACTTCATAGTTCACGGAAAGAAGAATTTGTTCCTTTTCATGGTCTATGTAAGCAATCACAATAGTACCACAGCCGATGGCTCTCAATTGCTGTCGTGACAGCTTCTAAAAACCAGTTCATCATCACAGTGGTGATCCCCATGTTAGCCAGGTGAATATCCAGAATACTTCAATGTGACTGACCAATAAAACCCTAAAAGGGAAGAAGGCTCAGAGGAGATAGAACAGTGTGCTCACAAAATTCAGGGTATGATGCAGGGTGTGACTGACCACAGCTGTTGCAAAGAACCTGACTTGGATGTCAATACAGAAGGGACTGGAGGGTGGCTTTTGTTTCAGCTATCCAAGATCCAGTGATGGTGTGTTTCTCCCTGAGTTCATTAAAAGGGTTTGAATGTCTCTCTAAGTTATAGAGTTCCCCAGCATGAGGAAAGTGAATAGGTAGCTTAGGCCAACATAAAGTATAAAAAACGGACAACTAGAAAAAGAATTTTGTAGTGGACAGTAGGCTTGAGCTGGCTTCAACCCACATAATCATGTCAGGCAACTGGGGACACCCAGGATCATGACAGTGAAAATATTATAGGAACCAATAATGGAAATTACATTGGTAGCATGATTGAACTATGTCTTGCAATTAGTATATTTTGCTACATGTAACCTACAGTTGTCATTTGTATCATGATTTCCATATATTTAATTTCTGCTAATACATTTTTTTTATTTGTGCAATATATTTTATTTTTGCAAGCTCAGAAATCCCATGTAGTACTAATACCCTACAAGTAAATAAATTTTATGGTAAACATTCATTAAACACCCTGCATCTGTTGAATATCTAAAACAACCTCGTCAGAGTGTTACTCTGACAGCCAGTCATAACTTGACTTTAGGCCCAGTTGGACATAAGTTCTATCCACTTCTTCCAGAGCTGCACAATTCCAAAATTTAGATATGGTAAATTCAGGTGTAGGTAATTTGACCCACATATAACTTTTTTCCATCAAAGAACTCTTGCAACAGAAAGTAACCTGTAAGGATTTTTATTCCTTTAAGGCTGGTTTAGTTCTTATTTAAAGCACTATGGAAAAGGGTACATCAAGGCATTATGTAAAAGGAAATTATTTATTCAGTGCAGGAATGGCAACTAAAAAACATTTTTTTCTGAGACATATTTTCTCTGGTTATCACTTCCTATTCACAGTAGTACAATTTTCTGTTCAAATAAATAGAGGTTATGTAAGAAAAAAAAAATTGTAGTGTCCTCTACAGAGGCATGTCTTAATAAAAAACAATGGGTATTGTACAAACCAGCATGCTACTTAAGCAATGTTGGATACTAAATCCATTTGGTATCACACAGATCAAACATGGGTGATTAATTACAGACCTAATAGGAAAAATAAACTATCCATCCTCATTGCAGAACAGTAAGCATATATCTTCTTAATCACAGTGGGATTATAACATCCTGCTCTCCACAGGTGTGTAACTTGGTGTCACCAGCATCTGCCATGAATCATATAGAGTTATTATTCTCATTTTACAGGAAATAGAGATGAAAACAACAACACAGTATTCGATTCCTGATTGCACTAAGAGAAAAAAGCAGTTATGTGCAATTTGGACTGTAATATTTCTTTTTTGTTGTCTTATTTGGCAACTTGTTTTTTACAGCTATTATCATCATTATGCAACACATAAATGCACTTATTACTGGCACCTAAGCTTATTAACTAAACAGCAATTATACTGCTGTTGAAGGACTACAGCAGAGCACACAGGTATCAGGTTTTCTTTTTTTACTCTGCTGTGGTATAGCTGTTAAGAACAAGATGTAAGCTAAGTACATTTTGCCTAAAAATATAAACTGCAAAGTTTTGTTCTGAACTGTTGGGTTTTTGTTGTTTTGTTGGTTTTTTTTAACTTGAAAGCTGGCTTTTTTCTCCCAACCATTTGTAACCATTTTTACTTTACCCTGATAGATGCCACTGCTAGACAACAAATTGGAAATTATGTTCTGCTGTAAACATTCAATATATGTTACAAACTAGAGGAAAACTTAAGTTACTTGGGATCCAGGACATCTCTTCTACCATTACCACACTTCAATTTTTGTTGCATTTTGTTAGAGGAAAACACACCTGTTGGATCTGACAGTGAGGGAGGGGAAGCTACTGCAGCTCCATGTCCCCATGCCACCCCATGGCAGAACTTTTCCTGGTAAAGACACACACACACAGAGCCCCATTTGGGCTTCCGCACCTGCCTTTGTCTCTCTCTGCTACTTTGTGGGTGTGTGGTGGAACTTTTCTGACAAAACAGCTCTGTTGTATCCCTGAATTATATTTAAGGAATTTTAAAACCTGGATCCATCCAATGCAAGGCAGTTGGTTTGTGACCTGGTTGCAAAGTTATACTCTATGCAATGTATTTTGTGCTATTCTTGGTAACTCAGTGACTTGGGACCCAATCCAAAATTCAATGAAATGTGTGAAAAAGTCTTCTTAATTTTCTCATCGTATTTGCATATACATGAAGCAGAAGTGGATTTTTCTATGTTTGAGTCTGATCCATGAAGCTAAGGAGATCCAATCCTTTAGGACATCTTGTTTGATTTTGACATAAAGTTTGAGAAAGATGGTGGTTTCCTTTCTTATTTCTTATTTCTTATTTCTTATTTCTTATTTCTTATTTTTTCTTATTTCTTATTTCTTATTTATTTATTTCTTCCAATACAGGATTATCATGGATTGGGGGTAATCAATTTAAGAACCGTATATTTAAAATACATATATAAATATGAAAGAAGAAAGGTCTTGGAGGTGAGAGATGTACTTAAACTGCTTGTGTCTTCAGAACAAATCTTTGTAGAGCAAGAGTTCTTGTCAGTTTGTCTGTCATTTATAACAAATGTGCTCAGTAATTGACTCAGAGGAAGACAAATTCATGTGCTGATTCAGGTAAAAGAAGTGGCAAATGCCAAATCCACCGGCTTTAATAATGGAAAGCCAGCATTCAATTAGGGTTAGCCGGTTATGTTCTGCAGGTTCTGCTCACACAGCAATTATTGTTTCATTTTGTTTTGAGTGGAAGAACATGGTGTCTAGTTGTATTTTAAAATGAATCCTTTCTGTCAATTTTGCTTTTCCTGCTTCATAGATTCCTAATGATGGGTTGTAGTGAAGTGTAGAGAAAGGTATATACTGTGTTTGGGAAGCAGTACTTTTTCATACATTGAGATGCAATATTCAATATGAGGTACATTCAATGATCCAGACTCTACAAAGCTGGTGTAACTAGAAATGCTCTTTCTTTTCCTTTTCCTTTCCCTTTCTCTTTCTCATACATAACCCAGGCCTGTGCCCCTGCCCTGGCCAATTATATAATAGCAATTTGTGGAAAAGTCATGTCACTAATTGGCTGAAAATCTGATTAATTTTGAAAATCTGATTAATTAAATAAATGAAAATAAAAAGTGCAGACAGATCCTAAAGCTAGGAAGACACAAGTGATTTTGTGACTATCAGATTACACTTTATTTGGTTCTGATGCTTTTTGTATATTCCATGCCTTCTTGACCAGGAGATTTTTAACTCTCTGCATCATATTGACTCAGCATTTTTAAACATATGCACCAATAAAAAGAACATCTTTTTATAGGGTTTGCTTGAATGATGACTGAAGTTCTTATATTTATGGAATGGAGGGTCTTTTAACAAGGTTTTGATACTTTGAAGTAGGATGTTACTGCTCATCTCTTACCCTTTATTTCTCTACTGGTAACATAGCAAAATCAAAACTTAATGGTAAGTACTTACATTGCTCAAAACAGATCAATCTGTTCCTCTAAATGTGTCACATGAGAACAGCAGTCAAGTCCAATTGATTTCAAAATTATGTGGCACAACTACTATCACAGTATTTTCCCTAAGATAGGTTCAGTCAATACATTTACTACTTTTAAAAATAAATAATCACCAAGCTGATTACCTTCTTTTTTTTCACCAGCTGACCCGTGCCTATTACAAATAACCTGCATAGGTATGATTTGGGTCCATTAAAAAGTATAAAAAGCTAAGAACATACTTTTCTTGAACTTGAGGCTTCTGCTTTTGCCTTGAATCTTCTGAGTCTGAGCTCACACTCAGCCCATCAGTCTTACTACCAGATTTAACAGCTCCTGAAGTGTGCTACAGACTTGCAGGTGATTATATAAAAGTTAAAATAAGATGGGTTTAGAAGGATTAAGTGATTCCATATGTTATCTCAAAGACCTGTAGTTCAAGACGGAACAGTTCAAATAATTCATTGCTTTTTTCTTTGATAAAAATGTAGGTTTTAACCTTTTGGGAAGTCTTTTTCTACAGTGTCAGCAGCAGCTCTAACCTGTCAGTTCAGCAGTACTTCACAACTACTGCAGTTCACTTTCTGTGTGATAGGGAAAAGAGAAGCAAGAATGATACTCAAGCTCTTCCAGGACTGTGAAAAATGCAAGATATGAGTGACCATATCTGCTATGAGATATTGAAACTATAAGGTTAGTTTCAGAAAAACAGTTGAATGAGGGCAGCTTCAAGGCTTCAAGGCAGAGTAGGTAATAAATAGAAAAATGATTACAAAATGAAAAAGTTCCTCTGTGGTGTGAGAACCGGTTCAGGGGACATGGACTTAATGACTTCCTCTGTCACAGACTGCCTCAGAGACTTTAGGAAAATTACTTAATCTCTTCTGAACCATGATACAGAGATATTTCATTCCTTTTATTTTGATTTTTTTTCCTTTCCTTTCAATTTAAATTCAAAAAGAAGTTTTTTCCTTATGGTGCACCTGCAGAAGTCTTTTAGCATTGTGTCCCATAACTTTCTTATTGACCAAGTACAGACTAGATAAATGGACAGCAGGAATCAAATAAGTATTCTCTTGAGAACAGGCCAGGGCCTTCCCTGTGCTGGACACAGATGGCTGCAGTCAATTTCTGCGAGGTTCCCAAGGGACCCACCACACAGGACACTGCCGAGCCCATCAGCAAAAGTGGTCGTGCCTTTGTAATAATATATTTAAGAACGACAAGGAAGCACTGAGAGAGAGAGAAAGAGGAGGGAATTAGAGGGTTACAATGGGGAAACACCAAGCTCAGAGGAGCAGGATGTGCTCCATGGCAGGGCAGGCAAGCCCCAGCACGGACAGCAGCTTGTGGAGGACCATGTAGAAGAAAATTTTCCCTAATGGGAACATGGTATATGGATGATCCCAGGCCAAAAAGTTAGACCTTCAAAGGGATTGTACCCTGTAGAAGAAGAGTGAGAGAGGAGGAGCAGCAGAGGAAAACCCCTATCACACCTCACAATACCAGTTGTCTCACTGAATGGGCTCAGTACAACCTTGGTATAATCAGCAGCAAGGTGAAAGGAGAAGAGTCTGGAGTAAAGTGAAGTTTAGGAGAGGCAAAGGAGAGGTGTTTCTGTAAGCTTGTTTGCTTCTTTGTTTTTGTTTTCCAATAACCTAATCGGTACTCATGATATTATATTATATATTATATATTATATGCCAATAAACTAAGTCACATTCCTCAGAGTCCCGTATCTGCTGCCTGTGTCAGTAACTGCTAAGTGATCTCCCTGTCCCATGAGCTTTCTCATTCTTCCTATTTGCCTGTCAGAGTTAATACAGCATCTGGACAAATACTCTTAACCATCATTTATAAATGTATTTGTTTTATATGTTAAACCAAAAGCATCCCAATAAGAATTATGAGCCAATAAATATGAAAAATACTTTTTATAAAAGGAACCTTTTTTCTTACACTGAAGATGCAGGTAAAAACCTTGCTCGTACAGTTAGTGCCTTCAGGTGTGGGAATATCAAAATTAATATATCCTGATCAGATGTCTTCTAGAATATTCATCATACAAAAAAGGTCGATCTTAGGCATGTAGAGGGTAAAATACTACATTCTACAGACTTACTTTATTCATTTTTTCAGTAATGTGACAGACATTTTCTATAGCCATTCTACTCAAAGGATCAAGTCAGCCCCTTTGACAGGATTCATTTTTCCCTATCCTCTGTAGGTATGTTTGGTGTAAAAATAGGCTTATTATTAGATTAATGGTGTAGACTCTGTTCAAATGTTAGAGCTCATACCATTTAGGACTACTGACATACTGAAAAGATTTATAATAGCAGTGTCATTTGGAAGCTTGGATTCTTAGCAGAGACCTAACATTTAACTTCCCTGTTAGTTACCACAAGCTCTAGTAATCTCCCTCTATTCAAGCAGAAGATGATGCACCTCTCTAGATCAAATAATACCGCAAAACCCTATAATAAACATGCAAAGTATTAGAATTGTAGGTACAAAAATGATGTTAGTGAGGATCTTCTTGTTATTTTTCTAAGTCCGTGAGAGAATTTTCTCTCTCACAGAAGAGGTAGCAGGGAATGTAAACAACCAAGCCACCTGCAACCTTGAAAAGTCTTGTTTATGGTATAGTAGAAAATATTTTGATAATGGATGTTTTAGTATTTTGGCCAATCACCCCCAGGGGGTGGCTGGTCCTTTGTCCAATTAGACTATGAAGAAAAAAGTCTATGAAAGAGTTTGTAAAATAATTAAATAAATCAATCTTGCTGCACAATTCCTGCCTGCTGGATCTTCTCCTCCTCCTCCTCCCTATAGCTGCGGGACACGGTGATATACCGTAGGAACCAGGCCTGCGGTAATATAGAATAAATACAGTGATAATCTGCAGTAATAAGGAATCTATCTGTTTGTTGGGCAGTTGGGTTTTTTTCCTAAAGCTTAAATAGAAGTTGAAGTATTCCCAAGCTACATGAGAATATAACTTGGAATATTTCAAGTCTGTTTCTCTAAAGCATTTTCTGGTCTTGTACTTTAATTTAAGCAAATTTCTATCTAAAAAAAAAAAGTGCATAATTGCCCACTCATTTTACCTTTCTAACCAGAAGTGATCAGTCAAAGACAGTAGTTATTCCTCTTGATATTTGTATCTGAATAAATCCAAATTAATTGCCTACCGATTTGAATAATAATAAGTTGTACAAGTGATAGCAGAATTGATTCAGTTTTACTTTACAGGAGAAAAGTTCTGACTAGGATAAAGTTAATTTTCTTCAAAAGTTAACCCCTATACTATATTCTGGATATGTGACTAAAATGATGATGACAACACATCAATGTGTTGGCTATTGTCAAACAGAGCAGCATCAAGGCTTCATCTCTTTCTCATGCTGTTGACCCAGCAAGTGAGCTGGGAGTGGAGAAGAGGTTGGGAGGGTAAACAGACAGCACAGCTGACCCAAACTGGCCAAAATTAACTACAGCATATAGTACTGTGTTCAGAAATAAAAACTAAGAGGGAGGAGGGGAGAGACATTTGGAATTATGACAGTTGTCTTCCCAAGCAGCTCTTCTGCATGCTGTGGCCCTGCTTTCCAGGAAGTGCCAAAACATCTGCCTGCCAATGGAAAGTAGTGAAGGAATTCCTTATTTTGGTTTCCTTCTGCATGTAACTTTTCTTCACTTATTAAACTCAATTCATGTCTCAATCGATGACTTTTCAAATTTTGCTCTTCTGATAGTTTTCCCTGTCCTGCTGTAGGAGGTGGGGAGTGAGTGACTGTGAGGGTGCTTAGCTGCTGGTCAGCATCAGCACACAACAAGCACCCGCATCCTCAGAATCATTCCTTGGAAAATACAAAATTACTGAGGATGGTCCAGTAAAAAGTAAGACTTTTCCAAGATACCATCCTAAAGGTTACATGAAGGTGTCATGCTACCACCATAACTAGATGGGAGTAATTTAGTGGAAGTTAAGAGCATAAGAGGCTTTTTCTGAGACGAAAGAAGTAAATGAGAGACATCCTAGTGGCAAATTTCACTGAACCACAACACTAAAATTTGAGTTGGTTTTGGACAGATTATAGGCTGAAATAAAATAAAAATTTAGAATTAGTACAGCACATGCATAAGCAAAACAAGCTCTTCCAGCTGTCCCCAGGCTGTCAAGAAGTGGTAGGTAAGCTTGGGATGCATTCTCATGTGGGGAGAAATTCTGCATATGGCTCTTGATCTATCTGCTACCCATGGCTTTAATATGGACAGTTTCCTACCAGAAACTCAACAGAAAAAAAATGCATTTAGTAAAAAGTATTATGTTTTTTGCAACAATTTAGTTTTCCATTATTTTCTTCCAACCCCAAGTTAATTTCCTTTTTATAGCTCTCATACTTCCTACCCCTATCAGAAATATCAGGAGACGAGACGAAAAAAAAAGAAAAAAAAAGAAGTAAAGAAAAAATACTTCCTGGGAGTATTGTTACCACTCTGCTTCCTATTCGAATCTTAATCAAAATGTACAATGCATTTTCCCTGAAAACATAAGAAGGATGACCTACTCTCAAATGTATGGCATAAATTGGGCTGAAAATTTGATTTTTTTTTCTATTTTGTCCTCATCACATCACAGCTGCACCTTTTTAATACGAATGAAGTTTGCAGCCTCTATGTTTTCGCTCTTAATTATTTTCTTATTTCTTGACTGCTCTGTATCTTTTTATTTTCTGAATTCTTTCTATGTCTCAGCAGCATTTCTGCTTTTACCTTCTCTATCCCATTTTCATCTCACTTTATCTTCTTCATCCTATTTGCTCCTCTGTATTTTTAAATAACTCACTGATAGATGTCTATAGATTTATATTCCTTTCTCTCCTTCTCATTTTGATGCTTTCTATCAGTCAGTCATCCTTTGAAGTATTCCCATGTTTGCTTAAACTCAAGGGCAAATATTATATGAGTAAATATAACACTCTGTCTGCCTCTGTGTTATAAAGCTGCCTTTGACTTTTGTAGCTGTTTTATGTTTTGCATTTAGCTGAGATTTAGGATCTGTGAATATCTCAAAATATTTAAGATCATTGGGAATTTAGGAAAGAGTGTGGATATAAAACATCTAGAAGGAAGATAAAACAAAAGCCTGGATTCTGGGTTATATAGAGAAAGTTTAAGAAAAATAGGCACTGGAGTCCTACATTTCCAGAGAACTCTGAGTGATTTTAGATATGCATCTCCCACTTCCTACTCCTTTGTCCTGCGGCAAAGCTTCTGTGTTGTGAAATACAACCTCCGCTAAAGCAAATGAAAAAATAGCAGGGCATTTGAAATGTGATTCCTGTGTCACACTGAGGGCATTGTGTTTGCCAGCTGGTGGCCAACCAGCTGGATTTAGCTATTTATCCAAGACCAAATCCTCAATGTGGACTAATCATTAGGGCTCAATCAGATGAGAACTATGGTATTTTGCACGGAGTAGCACTTCTCCAGGGAATTTACTTTCTCTACAGGTGAACGATATGTTCTACCCACTACAAGAGGTGGACTAAAGCCTGGCTTTCTGTGCCAGTCTAAATAACAACTCTTTCAAATTCTAATCTAGGTCTGCATATACGCACAATACAGATATATATGTATATAAAAATCTATTATATAGCATGTTGACATTGACATTTCTATAACAGATCTCAGTATTCATGTTATAGTTAAGATGTGCATTTCAGCCATACATTAAAATTGATATCGTTTGGCATTTTTTTAATCTATTCAGGACTTTGGGGGCATGCAAACTGGAATAAGGTAATGTGTTTGTTCAAGGCATAAACTGGGAGTTGTGTTAATCATAGTCATGGTTTGCATTGTGGTGCTATGTGTTTAAATGTAAAAAACAAAATTGTTCAGTCCTATTTTCATACCATTTTTTTTCTAACTGACTTCAGTGTATATTTCACTGACCTTAGACACTGAGAGTCAACATCACACTGAAAACACCTGGGTTTCGAAGTGTGAGTCATAGACTCCAAGTCCACTTTTCCACTAAAAAGTGAACTTTAGAGTAGTGAGAGAGCTCTGACCAGTCGTGGGTGGGTATTTTCAGGTAGGTTTAGCTGTTTGGTACACTCCAGCAAGTGTACTGAGTAAAGGCTGACTCCAGAAGTGAGGTAGAGCATTCATATCAGGTGGGAGCTGGGGCAAGATGATGGATAGAGATGTGTATCAGGCTTGTGTCAAAGGAATAATGTCTTATATGAGAGGCTGGAGATATTTAGGTTAAATTTGTATATCTTTATGAGAGAGTCACTGGCTGAAAACTAAAGGTATCACTATGTTGGAATGTGAAACTCTACAGGGAAATGAAAAAAAATTTAGAAGTTAAAATACATTATTTGTGCATATTGGCATTACCCACATTCAGTGTTTATTGATGGGAAAAAAAGAGAAAGGAGGAAGACAAGAAGGGAATGCAGAGTTTGTGGCATGAACTACTAAAGCTAAAGCAGCTGCAGGCTTCAAAAACTAAGTTTCATTCTCTCCAACCTGCACCTACTTTCTCCTAGAAGACCATTTTTGCTCTGTCTTCTATCAACAGATGAAAATTTCAGTGTGTGCTGCAGTTCTGTTGCTCTAGGTGCTGCTGGTTTCCTTGCACCACTGAAAGCTTACAAACCTAACTTGAAAGCTAAGCTCTTTCAGCAACATTATCTCTGATGTCCTTTTTAAACTGTCATATATTTATATTAAATGACTGAAAAATAGGATTAAACAATAAAAGAAACAAAGCCAAATCCTCTTGCAGCAAGAAAGTTATTTTTTGAGAAAGTGAAAATTATTAAAAGCTAATATTCCTCAATTTGAAAAGAAGGACAATTTCAGATTTGGTCTTTGAGTAGAGTTTAACTAGCCTGCTTTCAGTTTCTATTACTGGGTCCAAATCTCTCCTCACACACGTTTCTGTAAGAAGTAGTGTTCTACCTGGACTCCAATTGCTCCTCTAAAAAGATACAAGTCTTACACAGCTCCAGTGAACACCTTGGACCTTAGGGTGTCTCAAAGTCATTTGATGCCTCTGTGAAGAAAACAGAATCAATCCTGCCTGCTTGGTTTTCTTTTTCCTTTCTTCTCCTTTTTCTTCCTGAATATAGCCAAGCAAAGATTTGCTTTAAAAGTTCGATGCCCAGCACTTGGCAAACCATTTGATCATATCAATTCAGTGTAAACCAAAAATTTAAGCCCTCCATAGGGAGGGAAAACATTTATCTGAATGCTGATAGGTGAATTGTATTCTTGAGGCAGGGGTTAAAAACTTTGAGCTTTGTGTTTCGCTTTGTTTTGTTTCAGTCCTGAAATCTATTCTTAAACAAATCAGGCAAACACACCTTACCAAGCACCATGGGGAAAAGAATATAGGGATTCATAAATATTCTCCTAGTTTGTATGCATGATTCACTGTCTGGTGGCAAAAATCAATTTGTCTCTTTAAAAAGGCCCCCTTGGGGCTAGAGGAATGCAGAGCTGTAATGGTTTACTGTCTTGAGAGCCTTTGTCTGATGACAAACAGAACTGGAATTGACAACAGAGAGTTATAGTCATGAGTAAAATTATTCATGTGATTTGACTTCTTCCCTCACCTGGCTTTGCAAAACTGCACCTGCAAAACAGTGTATCTATGTCATTCATGTAGTCATCTCGATTGCATGCTTCCCTGGTATTTACAGGCACTGACAGGGCTTGCATTTTTCTATCGATTTATGTGTGCTGATACCCCTTTGCAAATCAAGCACTCTGCCGTCTCTACAAATGTACAGGCATTGGTAGATATTAGACCATGCACAACAGAGAACCCCACTGAGAATGTTCCAACCTTTATGTCACAAAGTGAAGTATATGAAAGAACAGATGCATGTCTACACACATTTCATTACCTTAGAGGCGGCATCAGAGAGTAGAGACAGCACTAGGCAGAAACTCAGAAAGCACAGGTTTTATTCGCAGTTCAGGCCTTGATCTGCTGTATTATTTTGGACACATACTATTACCTGTCTGTAGCTTCTCCCCTTCTACTAGACCCTATTTTCATTAATTAAAAGGTAAAAATTAAAAGGTAAATATAAAAATTTTAACTAAAAGGTAAAAATTTGAAATAACATCCATTTGTACTGTAGCTAATGCAGAGGGGCTTCTGCCCCTTACAGTCACCAGCTATTTTTGTGTTACAGTTAAGATTATTCAGTAATACCATCCCAAATTTAATGTCTATCTTAAAAATGTCACTGGAGCATTGGTAGTTAATACCACACAAAGGTTTGGCCCAGTACCTGAGATTTTTTTAAAGCATCTTGCTTTTTATCCACAAATAAAATTTATTACTTATTAAATTTTACAGTGAAATTGACTAAGGCTTCAATATATTTAATGTGACATAGGAAATCACAGACTGTGGCAATGAAATGTGGAACTGGTCACAAAACCTTTTGAACTGTTTTTTGTTCTGATTGAAAATCTTTAAGTCACCTGTATGTTTTCTAATAAAGTTGTGGTTTAATCCAGCTAGCAACTAAGCCCCACACAGCTGCTCGCTCACTCCCCATGTGATGGGGGAGCGAACTGAGAGGGTAAAAGTGAGAAAACTCGTGGGCTGAGATACAGTTTAATAGGTAAAGCCAAAGCCACGCCCACAAGCAAAGCAAAACAACAAATCCATTCACCATTTCCTACGGGCAGGCAGGTGTTCAGCCATCCCCAGGAGAGCAGGGCCCTATCACATGTAATAGTGACTTGGGAAGACCAATGCCTTCAGTCCAAACACCCTCTCTTCCTTCTTCTTCCCCACAGCTTTATAATCTGAGCATGATGCCATGTAGTATAGAATGTCCCTTTGGTCAGTTATGATCAGCTGCCTGGGCTGTGTCCCCTCCCAGCTCCCTGCACACCCCCAGCCCTCTCCCTGTTGGGATGGGGTGAGAGGCAGAAAAGGCCCTGACTCAGTGTCAGCACTGCTCAACAGTAACAAACACATGCCTGTGTTATAAGCCCTGCTTTTGTCACAAATACAAAACACAGCCCCCTGGTAGCTACTATGAAGAAAATTCATTCTACTCCAACCAAAACCTGCATGAAAGCATAACTAAAAATAATTTTTGAAAACAAAAGGAAAAAAGAAAGAAAAATAAATTATAAAAAAACTTTTTTTTCCCCTTGAATGTGTTTGGTCAAACTAGAAGTATATCAATTCAATAAAATGGAAACTCTGACTATTGAACCTTGTTTCAGTTGAAAAATGGAGAAAGGTGGTTAAAAACAAGTAAAAAGATGTCTGGACTCTATGAAGGTACTCAGGGAGATAAGAATATACCCCAAGTTCACATTATATGCCGCAATAGACTGTCAGTGTACAGATGATAAGTTCTGTTGGCACTGGATGCAGAAAAACAATACAATACAGACAAAGTTAGTATTATGCATAAGGATATTCTGGATTGATTGTACAACCAGATGTTGTGTGAATTCAATCAAGAAATGATTTTTGTCACCTCTATTCAAACAGACATGCCAGCTTCATTCCCAGTTGAGATGAGAATAGGAATCCATTGCTTACTGTATTAACAATAGAAAATTTTTCTAATAATGAATAGATTTTTTCCAGTCTTCTGATGAGATTGTTGAGTCCCAGATATAGCTGTGAATTTTTTTAAAATTTTCCCTAGAGAGGGATCAAGAATTTAATTTTGGTCTGAGGATCTTATTTTGAATGCAACTGAAGCAGAAGTAAACTGCTCAGTAGCATATGCCCACAGGTAATATTATAGCCCACTCTAACAGGAGAAGGCATATACCCCAGGTAAAGGCTAAACAGGAGATAAGTGATAAGAGAAAAAAAAAATCAACATCATACAAGTATACATTAATTCAGTGAAAATCACTTGGTCCAGGTCAGCTCGAAGATGCTACTGGTGAGGTTCAGTGATATCAAAATACATGTATACTCACATTGTTTTCTATGTTTGTATACTAAACAATATGCACTGAAAGCAGGGGGAAAAAAGTTTATAAACCTAGAAATAGTTTTTTCTAAATTAGGCAGTGTTTTCTTCTCAAAATTTAACTTTTTATTTGTGGCCTCAGACCCACTGTGAGTTTTAGAGTTCCCTCTTCCCTAAAGAAGAAACCACCTTCTTTCTTTCTTTTTAAAGAATGTGAGTAAATGAAAAGCATTCTACCGTTACCTACAACCAGAAACAAAAGAGACAGTGTCAGGTATTCCCAGCCTTTCTCCTAATCTTATAGCTTTGCCTTTGCACAAAACTTAATGAACTGGCATTGCATTATTCTACACGCATTTACTGCAAAAACGTTCCCACTAAAGTAGCAAGGTCGGTCAATAAACTTCTTATGAAGGAGCTGAAGAATGGAGGTTTTGTTGCACAACCCCCTACTGCCTCCAAAAACAATTTCTTTTTTTTAAAGACCATTCTGATCATAACCCATTGGCATCTTGCTTAATAGGCACATCCCATGGCCTGCTGGGCCAGCATAACTTAATAGGAAAGGGAGATGCTGCTGGGAAAACGCGCACAAGAGAGATGAGTTGTAAAAGTGTAATTGGCACACACACACAGCAAAATATCCCTGAAGACTCAGAAGACTTCTCAGTCTTGAAAACATTTACAACCAAGCACAGTGATTTATACCCCAATTCCAGTGGATTTACTCATGAGAGCAAGTAATATGCTCAGTAGTAATTAACAAGCTCGAATTTTCTCTGTTATTTTCACTGACTCTCACACCTCTTCACACTGTCAAAGAGGTGTGAAAGAAGAAGGCCTGAGAACAGCATCTTATTTCATGTTTTTTTCCTCAAAGACTTTTTTGTGCTATCAAATCCGGCTTTGGAGAACAAATGTCACCAAACAAGTAGAATCAACAAATGTGTAAATCCATATGTCCCAATCTCATTTATCTCGTCATGTGTGTCCTGACAGTCCCCCAAAACAGCATTCATCTACATAAGTTGTGAATTTCAGAACCGAAATGGTAAAGTGGTCAATTTGTCTATTTAGTTTTTTCAGTTTTCTTTTGGTCTGTGTTTTTCCCTAAAAACACATCTACACAAGCTGCTGACTAATTTGAATTGCTGCATCAAGTCAGGTACCCAGGTGTGGTCAACAAATTAACATTCATTAAGCACTGGTTGGCTCTAGGAAATTATAAACATCCTTCCTCTTCCAAATTTTAAACCATCAGTTTAAAGTTCCCTGTTCAAAATATCACTCAAAGACTTGTTGAGCTTTAAAGCTTGTGCTGAAGTTTCAGTAAATGTGACAAATGTGTGCTTAAGTAATGTCTTATTTGATTTCTTAAAATCAAGCTCTCTTTAGCTACTTAAATGTGAATTTAGGGCTAAGGCTGCCATATACAATGAAATAAGATAAAATTACTTTTTACCTTGCAGAGGGAGTTGTATGACAGAACACACTTAATACTGCACTATGCATACATTCCTAGGAAAAATAAGGGAGGAAGCTTTAGCTGAATTAAGACAATATTTTGTGTGCATTTTTAACTCTAATAGTCAGGAAGGTTTTCTTCTCTGTAACTATTTGAGTTAGAACAATATCCCTTGAAAAAAGTATTTTTCTACATACTTAGTTCCTTCCTAAAAATTTACTTTATTCCCTGTCTTTTCTCAGAAATTTTATCCAACTTTACATCTTAGTTTTCCTTTATTTTCTTTTTCATGTGGTATGAGTTATAATGGTTTTTTCTACTATCACATATACACATAGTTGTGTATTACAGATAGACATATTCGAGGCTCAGGTGTAGGTATACATTCCAAGATTAATCTCTACGGTATAATTTTTGTCTTCAAGATATTTTGGGATTTAAAAAATGGCATATCACAGAACTGTTAGGGTTGGAAGGGACCTCTGGAAGTCAACCAGTCCAACCCCCCTGCCAAGGTAGCATCACCTAGAGCAGGTTACACAGCTACATGTCAGGTTTTGAACGACTCCAGCAAGAGAAACTCCCTTGAAGTCTGCTCCAGTGCACTGCCACCAAGTTCTTCCTCATGCTGATGTGGAACTTCTTGTGCTTTTTATTAAGCCCATGACTACTTGTTCTGTCATTGGACATCACTGCAAAGAGTCTGGCACCATCCTCATTGCACCCAATTTGAGATATTCATATGCATTGATGACATTACAAGATATCAATTAGGCTTAAGTGACCCTCTGTTCTTTCTAAGCTAAGACAGTAACAGATTTCTCCTGTATTTCTCAGAGATGTTAAATATCGATAAACATCTTTCCTCAAAAATGTTCACTACTTAATTTTCCCTAAAAAATAGTTTCATTAAATCTTCAATTTTGTATATCTCATTATTCAAAATTAGTATTGTTGGTGGAGCAAAATTAACTAAAATTAAGTGGTTTTCAGTAACCAGAGTTAAAACCTGGATTATCATTCGGCTCTATGGCACAATGACCTCTGATTTTATTGCAGGCAGGATCCAAAACCTATTCTCATATTTGTGCTGCTCCAGCCAAGTGCTCATCAAATACTTTAATAAATAAAGAATCTTGGATATTTTCCTGAGAAGAAGGCTGACATGGCAGGTTAGTTGGTTTTGGCTGATACCTTCTTCCTCCTCACAACGGATGACCCTGAAGAGACCAGCTGAAGCAGAGGTCTCATTACACCTAGATATGTCAGAACAGTTCTGAGAGAGGGAAAAACTTAGGTTGTAAGCACCCAATAATTCATGAAGTTATCTTTCTCCTTTTCTTCCTACTACTGTGCCCCTGACTCCCTCCTCCCAGACTTGCCAAAGCACTATTGCAACACCAAGTCCTAAGCAAGTAGCTGGAGCACTCGTGCAGAGGTGCAAGGAGGCTACAGGGCAAGGAAGAGCCTTGTGCAAGGCTGCTGGAGGGAGTCCCTGGATCTCAGATACTGCTGTCCTTTCCATTCCTCAGCTGCTTTGTGAAGCCCTTGCCTGAGGAGAGACACCCTTATGTGGAGACCACTGATCCAGAGATTCCAGTGAGAAATGTTAAGGGTAGCACCTTTCATATCAAATAAACTCAGGGTGTATAAGGACCTTCCAGCTGAGCTGTTATACTGTGTTTGTTCAGTTTCACAAAGGGCCCCATCATGACAAAGGTTTTAGAAAGTGGCCTTTAGGACAACCTGCATCAGGTTACCAAACAGACCCTTGTGAGGATAACACTTCAGTGAGAAACCTGCAGGGAAATACAGCTTGGTGCTCTTTTCATTTTGAACAAAACTTCTTCCAGAAAGGACTCCTGGTTAACACATCATCTTTATTCTGCCACAAAGGTAAAAAGAGTCTTCAGCATTGTTGTAACTCGTTCCTGAAGTCAGACACACTGATTTCTCTTCCTGACTTACTGGGAAATTTTTCTGTGTTGCCAGAGAACAACTCCACAGTTCTGCCTTTGTGATCTGTGTAGGTACTTCTAAGGGCAGATGTTTTAAAAAAGTGCTTCAAGGTTCCCTTTTCAATGACCTAATATTATTTCACTTGAAATAATCTGAGCATACTTGGTAGCACCAGATTTTGATAAAAAATGCTCTTTGAAAAAAAAATATTTTATGCGTAAGTCACATTGTCACTTTATATTAACTTTCTTATCCATTTCACCTTTATACTGTCCTCTGTATTCATTCATTTTTAACTAGTTATCTTTTTTCACTCCTGAAATAGATTTTTAAAAAGACAGGAGTGCCTGTCTCAGTCTTATAGAAAGCTATTGCTCTGGCAATTAAAAGCTGCTTGAACTCTTCACAAGCAAAGGAAATTTTGTTAGAACCATGTTCATACTGTAAACTAATGAAGTTAATATATAACTCTTTCACATAGCTTTCCATCCTTGAATCTTTGAATGCTTTACAAAAAGACAACTCAGTACTACAATCTAACTCTTTTCAGTGATTTTGGCCTCTTGAGTGGTTTTCTGTTATGGATAATTCCCTAGACAGAAATGCTACTTTATATCAAATTGCACCTGATCAACCAAATACAGTACAAATATCAAGTTCTGTAAACTAAATTTTGCGACTTTCTTGCACTGGGTTTTGATTCTGAAGCACTAAATGTGACATTTCTATAAATAGACTGCTTCTGTCCCACATTTCCTCAAACACAGACATGCTCTTAGCTAAAAGGATCTCCAACCTAAAATTAGTAATGGCAGCACTCAGCACCTCTAAATGCCTGTTGTGATTTTTTTTCCCCTAATTGTTCAATTTTGATCTAATATCAGATTATAGAGACAGATCAGTTAAGTGTAGTGCTGCATGATGCCATTTCTTTGGCTTCAGCAAATAGGAAGACTTTTAGCTAATGTCCTTTCTATCTTCAGAATCAGTAGATCTCAGACCCTGCTGCTGTGGTTTATGTCCACGTATAATTACAGCACACTTCACAAAGATTCCTAAATGCACTTCAGAACATAAAGTGTCCTTAAAGGAGATGTTCTGCTTCTACATGTGACTATGTCAAGGATCACAGTACGTAATGACACAGGTACACTGCAAATGCCTTTTGGGAATGATTTTGAAGCAGCATTTAAACACCTGGTGTCTTAACAGATCATGTTGCCATGTTTGTGGTATGTCAATAGCTCATGAGAAACCACACGAACTTTCCAGTCAAGGTAGAGTAAAAGTCATTTTGTTACAAACATTTTTTGTAGTACTGCTTCACGTTCCTTGTTTTCATGAGTGCCTGTGGTACATGAAATATAAATTGAAAGCATATAACTAAAAAGTCTCCTCTGGTAGTTCTGCACTAATCTCAGCTCAGGTTAAGGAGTACCTTTGTATTCTTGAGATAGCTCTACTCCCTAAGCCACCATATAAAACATTTAACAGGCCCCTGCTAACCGTCCCAAAATTTTCTACTGTGGGATTTTAAACAGCAACATAATAACCCTACCTGCAAGGGCACTACATCCACTTTCATTAGCTGGGAAGAAATTTAACTTTACCAAATGCATCAAAATCCCTGCTGTGAAACATGCCATCTTCTAAGTGCAGTCAAAATAAGCTCTATAGTCTCTTATTAATTTTAAAATCAAAATTATTCAAGACTCTGATTTTTCCCTTTAATTTCGAGCTGTAGACTTGGTGATTTTATAAATCCTGAATAAAAGTAACAGACCATTATTAACAGTCCTTTTAGTCTTCATTAGCATAGACTGACTCACCAGCTTGCTAAATAAACAGAACATATAGGTTGGACATATGTTTTTTCACCTGACTTATTTCATGATGCAGAAAGTACTTCAGTTCTATTTCAGCCCTTTCCTGTGTGAGAACAGAATGCACCAATTAAGAATGTCAAATTACAGCCAGAAACCCATGCCTGAATGAACTTGTCAGGACAATGAGACTTTTCTGCTTATTATTTTCTGAAAATTTAAGTGAAAGAGAGAAGCTGTGAGCAGTTGTAAAATTCTCAGTCCTTTATCAGTGCTACAAATAAATATGTGCAAAAAGCTTGCATGCTTAATGCTTTAAAATATAAAATAAAATGTTAAAAGTCAAGCTTTAGGTAAGAAGAATTTTTAAAAATGCCAATTTTTTTGTGCTTTGCAATGACAGTATCAGCTATTTAGTAATTAATTTAAAGGGGTTTTTAATTCCTATTTGTACAAACCCCCCTAATCCCTTATTCCACTTTTATTGGCAGTATTATGAAGACAAGTTAACTCTGAAAGACAGCTGAAAGGTCTTGGATTTGATGGTAGGGATCAACAAGATAAAGAATCAAGAGAGGATTTGCCTGCTTTTGGAATAGCGTAGCTGTCCTAGACCCTGCCTGGACGTGACAGGTTTGAAAGGACACCCCATGTCTTACAGCTGCTTATTTATTCCTTATTACTCTCATGCAAAATAAGTAGACTTTGTTGTTATCAAAGACTGAGGGGAACTCCATCTCAGAAAATGGACCAAGCATTATTGTGTTGCTGCTGAGTACCACAGCAATTACATGGCAGACAATTCCCACAGCAAGAGGTGGGTTAAAATAAGTGCAATAATGGAGAGTGAGTACAATAATAAGAAAGCAATCTTCCCCATTGTGCTATGAGCTCTCTTTTCCCAACCAGTCTTCTAACACCTCCCAAAGTCAAACAACTTGTGGGTAGCTTGTTTGGCAGCTGGCTGAGCTGCTGCATGCTTGCTGGAATAACTCACCCACAGATGTCTATGCCTACTATCCTGGCAGTGGCCAGACTTTGGAGCATTTCCCACAGTTTGCAGCAAGAAGCAGCACCACAAGGACTGAATCTTCTCCCACAGGCTTGGTGTTTAATTCAGCAGTACTACAGCCATTCTCTTTATACTGGAGGGGTACTTACAGCATTCTTAGAGAAGGTTAAAATGGAAACCAGTTTAGAAGTACTATTATAACTTCAGTGTATTGTGGAGGCAATTAAAACAACTACGTTGTTTTTAGGAATGGATGGATTCTTGCTTTGTCTTAGTCTACCAAATGAACCACAATAAAGGAGGAATCACTTCCAGCCAGGACAGCTGATAAATTTTAAATGGGTTAGGTGTAAGCACAGTAAATAAAGTCATCCAGTTACCTGCCATCATCTAAGCAGTAGCAGCTGAACTGGCTGTGGGCAGTGTCTTATGAGGAGATTCAATAGCTCAGCTAAGAGATGAAAAATCAATCTTTCATCTAAATCAAATCAATGAATATCTTCAACTAACACATAATTATAGCAAATTTACTTTTCCATTGCAGTTATTTCATGCACCATTGTGTTCAAGAGATCTCTGTAGCAATGGCAAAGCCTTCTGGGAAGGCCTCTAGGGTGGACACATCTTTGACTATGTGGAGTCAGGTGGCAGCTCCACATGTGCCTTAGGTCAGATCTGCCAGTGGACAGCTCTACATTTCAATAGTGCCTTTAAATGTCCTCCATGCTCAGATACCAGCTATGAAGCAGTGAATCATTGGGATGTAAAACAAACATTGCATGTGCAAAAGATGCCTAGGCGTTCAGGTGAGATCACAAACCTTCCACCGTGGTTAACGTAATACAGTTATTGCAGTTTCTTTGTTAGTTATCATGTTCATAGCTAAATCCTCCCTGTAAGGTAGAATCATTTACAGAGGAAAGTTAGTAAAAAACTTACAGGGCAGCCAAATACAGCATGACAGTTTCCCTCAGAAAAAATACACCTGTTTTTATGAGAGTTTTCGTGATCAAAAAGCTTTGGAACAAATACATATGGAGGAGGGAAAGAAAAGAATGGACAAACCTGTTAGAAACACTAATCAGAAGATTAAATATCTTCTTTTTTTTTTTTTTTTTTTTGTGCGTGTGCAGTTTATGGTGGTTGACAAAATACGTTGGCTTTATTTATTCTGCTGCTGTATCCATTGTGGAGCAGGTTGGCACCTGCCCTTCTACCCTAAGGAAATGGCTAAGTACAATTGTGCTGCTCCCAGAAAGCCCAGCAGGGAACTAACCTGTACCAGCCCATTTTTGTTGTAACTTATTTTCTCTCACTGGTCAGCAATTTGGAGGTCACTTGCATGGAAAAAGGAGAGAGCAGCTTATTGGCAGCTACTCTGCTGCCATGGTGATTCCTACAGTATAGAGAATAGTGCATGGAGGATCATAGGGGGATATGAGGAGGTAGGAGTCATCGTTTTTATATGGAACAAAATAATAGAAGAAGAAGAGTAATGTAGGTCTGTAACAGCAAAAATGAAACAATATTTTATATATCAAAGTAAAAGATGGCAGCAAAAGAGTTGCAGAGATAGGAAGGACAGGGATGCATTGTAAATTTCATCAAATTAGCTTAGTATAATTTTAAGAAGCTGTAGTGGGATTGGGGAGATTTTGTTTGCTTGTCTTTCTCATAAATTCACAGACAGAAAAATGCTGGCCAGCTCTAAGAAAGGGGCATCACTCATGCAGGCATTTAGCCAACATCATCACTATGGGCCCTATGAATGTCAGGTGCTATTCAAAAAACTAATTAGTTTGTTTTCCTTCAACACTTTGTTGAAAGAGTATTTCATTACCATGCAAATGGTGTTAACTCACAACACAAGACATTTGAATTCTTTCAAAACATCCCATGTAGACCCTTATCATAAACTGCCGAACAATAAATGCTAAGCTCACTTAAGAAGATAGAATTCATATTGGTAGCAGGACGCTGACTGTCAGACTATTTACAGCTTTTATTATTTCAGATACTTTGAGTCCCAAAGTAATTCATCTTGTTACCGCTGTTAAAAATGGATTGGCACTTGCCACTGTAACTAGCTGGACTGATAGCTGAAATGCAAACTACTGCCTTTGTGAAAAAAATATGGTTGAAACGCATCCTACCCCGTGGTTTTTCTGCTGCTGCAGCCCCCCCCCCCTCCTTCCTGCCAGCAGCAACTACAGCAGGGCCTCAGAGAATGAATAGTTTCAGGAAAGCTGCAGCTCACTCCTCTGTCATCTTTGCCAGTCCAATCACACATTAATTCAGTCTCTCTGCTGTACTTTCCTGCCCAATGACTTTCTCTGAACACATTGCCGAGTGCTTTCATTCCTTTCTTCTCCTGCCTTCATTTTGGCTGGATCAAGACATTTCAAAAGGCAGTCTGGATCAGCCCCTGCCTGCTCATTAATCATTCATTAAGTCCACTGTATTCCTGGCCTTTCACTTGGCAAGTTCATTGGTTCGAGCCATAGTGAAGCTCAGGTCCCAGAAAGGTGATGAGAGCTACCATGAGTGCTGTGCACTGAGGGTGCCATTGGCATGAGGTGCTGGTATGGGATGAACAGTAGTGTTAATGTCACTATTTTCTCCAGGTGAAAGTATTTCTCCCAGCTTCACAGTAAAATCCAGCTTAAACTTACTCACTGCAAGAATTCAACCATTGTGCAGGCAGGCAGGCAGAAACAGAGATTACCAAAATACAGTATTTTTTAAGTGTTGTGATTTATTATCAAAAAATGTGCTGATAAGCAGATGTGCTTTTAGACAGAAACAGTTTAGAGACCTTTAAAATACTAATATTCACTGCAGAGTTTCTTGTTTTGTTCTTGACTCAAACAATCTCAACAATAGGTTAACAGACTTAACCTTGCCCCTGGAAGGTATGCTCATATATGTGCAAAATAAAAGCTTTTACAGGATTGATAGCATAACTGAGATGAAAGTAGCAATTTCTATCCACAGATATTTTAAAGACATGGAGGTAATTTTTAATCTGATATTGTGATTGAAGAATCATCATTCAGAAACCCCTGTAAAAATTAAAATTTGCAGAGGAACATTGTTTTGGGTAAATCAAAGCATTCAATTTTTTTAATTTCTAAAAGTTTCATTGCTATTTAAATAATTTTCTCTTAATTTCCTATGTTTTTTGAAGAACAGTATTTTTATTTCTGGTTCAAAACACTTTTTGATTCAATATTTATTTAATTGAAATGCAACATTTAATGCAATGGATTTTTTACAATGTTTGGGCTTTTACACTGTGATTGGAGGTTGGTTGAACTGATCACTGATTCATCAGTCCTGTAAGCTAATATGTCTTTGGTTTTGCCTGTTTCTAATTCATACTACTGAGTCAGTGGCCCTTTCAAGAAATGTCTCCCACTGGTCCATCTAGGTCCAAAGCCTGCCCTCAGATCCTGTTTAGACTATTCTGTAGCTCTCTTGCAGCCCATAATACTTGGTTTTCTTCCACAAGTAATCAAGATTCAGAGGGAATTAGTGCACACCCCAGTCTGCTCAAATACAGAATGAAAACTTGGGAATTGTAGCAACTACTCCCAGGAGGAGATTGACTTCACATCTTCACAAAGAAACAATTATTCATGAAGTTCCATTAAGAAACTTTTATTTGGATCCTCTGACAGACATTTATGGAAATAACTAAAAGTGACCAGCTTTTTTTTTAGTCAAAACTCTTGATTGTTGCAAAACTCTTGACTTTGCAGAACAGTGTATCAAGGACAAAAGGAAGGGCAAGTGGATATTGTGAAAATGGGAAGAGAAGGAGCAGAAAGAGTGTGTAGGATGTGAGAAATGAGATCTGGGGTGATTGTTGCTAGACAAAGCACCTATAAACACACCTTTGCTGCTAAGTGTTTCATACACTGTACCAGCATGAAGCAAAAGAGGGTCAATGCACCAATGATCCTGGATGGAAAAAGAAACAGAGAAAGGTCTACATTTAGCTTAAGTTCTTTTGAAATATTCACTCTGTTCTCTGTCTTTCATACTCTGAAATTCTAAAACAGAAAAACAAAACAAAAACCAAAACAACAACAACAAACAAAAGCAAACCACTAGCTCACCAGAATGAAATTCACCTCACAACTAGGAAGAGTATTTGTTTTGAAATATAATTGAAGTAAGGACAAAGTAAAATTACAGAACAGCAAGGCAAGCACCCACTGCATTTTCTCTGTGCAATACTGTTCCAAAAACTCAGTCATGCAAGATGCTCATACTGTGTAAAATATTAAATTATTCATTTGATTTGTATTTAATGGTTCCAAAAAACCCAAGCTGGTAAAACATACACAACACTTAATGCACCTTTATTTTCATTCTTTTTTTTTTTTTTTTTGCTTCAGAAGGCACTTGTCCCAACACCTTCTGCATGAAGGCTAAATTATTTTCCTCAAATTTTTTTCCATCCAACATTAGCAGAAAGGTGTATAGCCTTCCATTCCCATGAGGGACATAAATTTTCACACCTCCCAAGCACATCACTTTCAACTGCTTGTTAAACAGAGCCAATGGAACTGAGAATTCTTAAACAAAACACACATTATCATGCCTCTTGTTTTCTTAGATTTTCATTGCTCCATTTACTATTTAGAGCTTCATCCCACTCCCATTGAAGTGAATAATGAAACTCCCATTGATTTCAATTTGAAAGCCTCTCAAATACATTAACATCTAACTGTTGAAAAAGGGAAAGCAGAGCTGTGTAATGGTGTCAGCTAAAGTTTTGCTTCTGTTTCTGCTCTACACTTTTGTATTGTGGAAGTTACTCCTTTATCAGGGATAGCTCTTGCTTGCAGCCATGTTTCCTTGTGTTTTGCACGGTGCTTCAAATTTTATCCAAGTCATACTACAGGAAGGGATAAAAGGAAATTTAGAATATACATCCCACCTTTAAAATCTTGCATGTCTAGTAGTTATCAATTATTATTTAAACTTTTGAAGCAGAAGGAGGAGAAGAGATGTTAATCTGGTCCATCTTCTGTTTGATAGTAAGTCTCATGTAACACCAACTACTGCAGAGATAATTGCCCCAAGTAGCAGGGCTGCCCTGTACATACTGGTGAAGTGACTGATAGGCTGGGAATGCTAATGCCACTTCCTCAGCTTCCATCAACTGCACAAGCTATGTCTCTCCTCCCACTTCTAAACACCTCTGTGGCTCTGGAGCTGTCAGCAGAGCATGTGCCACTACCCATTCCTTCTCTTCCCATCCTTTCAGAGTCCTGTTACCACTTGTTTAATTACCTGCTCCAGTAACCTTCACTATCTCCCTTCTTTTCCATCCTTCACCCCTGAATGATTTTATGGGTTCCAATTCATCTGAAGAAGATGTTGATGCCAGTGAAAATGTAACCATTCAGAAAGGCAGCCTGCACAGTCACACTAAAACTTTTGCATCAAGCATTCAATCTCTGATGATCTGGCTGAGATGTTTCAGGATAGTGAACAGTTCCACAAAACTGGCTTCCAAAATCCAGTTCTGCTCTCGATCCTTCCCATATTTTATATTATCCCATGCATTTAAACTGTACATATTTATGAAATCCCAACACATATACACCCATCCCTATAACAATTCCTTTGGGGGAAATTCCTTTGAAAGAAACACCTCTATGACAAATTACAGAGTATGGCTTGCCCATGTTAACAGACATTTATTTATAAGCATAATTAGATCTACTTGAATTATGTATTTTATTGTATTTGTTTAAAACAGCCATGGCTAAAATTTACTTTTGCTTCTCCTTTTTGAGAAAATTGCATTTTGAAGCTCAACAACTTTCATATCCTCCCACCTCCTCAAGATGTATTCAAGTAAATGTAATCAGCTTTGTTCTGAAGAAAAATATTTCACTGATGCTAAATACATTTTAAATTTATGTATGGGTGGTAGGTGCTTTAAGTAGCAGTGACTTTTCTCTTGCCTGGGCCAAGCCTTTCTGGTCTCACTGTCATTGTCAGTTAAAGCCAATAGAACTGTGCTGGAGAGATGCAGCCTCATTTTAGGCAATTCTGAATGATTAAAAAAGAAGAAACTCAGCATTGTAGCTGCTTCTTGCTCAAATTAAAAAGCATTTTAAAAATAATTAAAAGCAAGTAGTGAGTTTTTGAACAAGGATTTGAATTTTTCATTGCAGAACACATCCAGCCACATGTTTCAGTGGAAAGAAAGTATGTTTTTATTCATTTTTTTAAATTTTTATGTCAGAATTCATCATCTCCACAGGAGGTAGGCTTTCTTTCTTTTGAATATAGACAAACCCTCATCTTCAGTTTCTTGTGGCGACAAGTTCATTGTAGAACAGATTCTTCTTTCTTTTGTTGATATTTTCAAGAACAACTTGCAGAGTGACTTGCTGCTCACCTTCACAGATGGTGGCAAAAAATACCCAAAAGGAGCAATCAAGAAGAAGTTATTCAACTTTTCTAACACTTTAAACCAGGTGGTTTTGAAATATAGATATCGTATACTCCTCAACTGTTTTTATTCATTCCTTTTAATGCTTTTTTTTTAACATTAGCACATTACTGGTTGTGGAGCCAAGAGGAGATCGAAAGAAAGATCTCTTCATCTGCTTAGCCCCTCACTTAATGTAGTTTTTCAGTGTATGTTTTTGAAGGATGAACACTTCGAATTTTTAAAAATTTTTAAAATTTTAATCCCAAGAGATCTCATGTAATATTTAATAGGTTCTCAAAGACAGAGCTTTGTCTCCTCCTTTTCAGCTCAGAACAGTTTAGGTCACTTCTGACTTAATTCTAGCAGGTACCAGATCCAGTGCCAATACTGCCAGCAAGTCACAGACCTACTTTGACACAAGCAGTCAGATCTAATGACTGCATACTTATGAGACCAGTTCCTTCTAGTCATTGTCCAAGTGTCCTTTCAACAGGATATATATAACTGCTTGCCATCAATATAACCACAGATTTTTCCAAAGAAAGTTGCCTTTTTCTCTTCTCATTATCATAATGACTCTGTTCCCTTCTCTAAATCCTGCTCCCCACTGGAACCAAACCTTCTCTGGAAAAATATAGAAGGACATTTCCAGCAGCAGGGGGTGAAAAAAAAAAATCTCCTTTCAATGATATATTATTGATTAAGGTGCTGTGAATAAACAGAGATATTTTTCCCTATCTAAACTCAAAAATTTCTTCATGAAGTATCTGATTCTTGATAGCATTTTCCTGTTTGGGATTGAAGATAATGGACTTATTTTATTTTATAGACTTGGGGAAAATAAACATAAGTAAAAGGTGAATAGAAGACTCAAAACTTCATTTCATGTAAGAATTAACACAAATCTAACAGCCATTCTACAATTCCTGACTGTTGGTATATTGCACACAGACTGACAAACTCATGCATTCGAAATCCTTTTGAAGGGAGGACTACTCACAGATGCCTCAGCTGTACTCTTATTATGCAAATGTATGTTGACATAAAGTTGCCCAAATATCTGAGAACTGCATTATCCTAGTGATTCCCACAGCACTGCCTTAGATCCTACCCTTCTCTACTAACAGCATTGTGGTTCCATTGTGGGAAGCTTTAGAGCATACTGATGCAAAAGAGCAGAATTTGCCCCTTAAAGTAACAGAGAGATTGACATATGTTTTCTCCATCCATTTGGCTAGCCTACAATAAAATGCCTGGTGCTCCATCAGAGTTTGTAATAGATTGGCCAGTAAACAGCTTGTTGATAATAACATATTCTCGCCATCTGATGTTTTGAACAATCCAGTAGCAATCTGCAGCAACGCTATTTACACTATGTTCCCTGCACTGGGCAGGGATCCAGCTTTTACCACCACCAAGAACAAAGAAGCAGGAGGTCTGTCATAACCTTCAGAAGTTTTTGTGAGTAATTTTAAGGATTTCAGAGACAGTTTGGCTTCTAGCAGAGGATTGGAACAGGGAAATATTTTTCATGCTCTTTGTTTATGTTTCATATAATAATGGGAAAAAAAAGATATACAGAACAAGTTTTCATAATAGATAAGCATTTAAAGGATATTGTCTTTGACTACCTGCAAAGACAGAGGTTCAAGCAATACTGAGAACATCCCATTAGTCATGTTAGGCCACCTTGTACTGATCTTCTAGGCTGTGTAATGCAGAGTATTTCAAACATGTGCTCTGCCTATTCAGACTCTCTGCATTATCTCCCTTTGGGATCCTCCTACGGAATTCAGATCACATGGGAGCTTGATGTATGTATATGTTTGTTTACATACATACATACTAATATGCAGGCAGGTTTCTGCCAGACCTGAGCTTGGAATCTAAGAATTTTCTTAGCTGAGTGACCTCTTTTGGTTTATGCTCTCTATAATCAAAAATTTTTAAATTATCTACAAATAGGGACATTCAAGTAATACTACTGACAGAAGTATTAGTGGAAGCAAGGTCTCTCCCAGGGTCAGAAACATTCCTCAGCTCTTGATAAATGCTTAGTACAGGCACTGAGAGTACAAATGCCAATGGGCTGAACTGTGAGATTGAGGAACATACCAGGAAGAAGATGTGTCCAGAACAGAGCATGAAGCTACTGGGGAACCGTCAATTGCTTTCAGAGTACTATCTAAAGTGAGGCACTTCCATTTCTATACAACAGCAGAGCAGGGGTTGGGAGGATCTAAGCCTTGCACTTCAGTTTCAAACTGCCCATTTCAAACCCTCGTTTTCATTTTAGTAGCTCTTAACTGTGAGTATATTTTCTTTAATAGAAATCTATATTCTGCATGTAATCATAAGGCTTAATAATGATCTCAAGTTGTGTTGTTATCAATCAAGTTCCAGTGAATTTAATAAGATTTATCTGGCTTTTTTATAACACTGAAAATGAGATCTTTTCCCTCCCCAATGGCTATGATAGCTAAATATGTATAGAATAACAAACAGAAAGACAGAACACCTATTCAACACCTCCATTGCTTGTCTTTTAAAATATCCCCAGCTGTACTGTTTCTTGGAGTTCCTGGAAAGAAGATCTACGATCCCAATATCATTGATTATTAGGTTTAAATTCTTTGTTGTAGCAATAACAAGGTCTTCTTGGCTAGAAGGAAATTTAAAGTCTTTCATAAATTTAAAAATATTTTCATGTAAGATTCTTGTACAAAACTATAGTCATGCTGTATTTCAATGTTAAAAAAATGTCAAACTTGCCCACAGTTTTTCTTAATTAAAAATTGTAAGCAAATAAAAAGCATTAGTATTCTACTTAGTAAGTTCTTCTTTGAAGATATCACTTCCATTGTGAAGATTTTTCACATACACAATCTAAGAATTAACTCTTTTTCTTTCAAACTATTTGTTTTATAAATACTTGTCTGAAGTTATCTCACCATTTAATCTCCAATGGAGCTTTTTATTCTTTGACAGCACATTGGCTATATACCAGTTTGGGGTTTTTTTATCCTTTTCAGAGATTCTTCAGCTCAGCTGTTCCTTATAAGCTGCCAGCATTTTAAAATGGCTGCTTTCATTATTATTTAATGTGTGTTGGTTTCAGCAAATATTGTAACTACAACTGTTGCTTATTATGGGTCTTTTTTTTCCCCCTATAGTCAGTTAACTGGCAACATTCCAAACTCCTTTTTAATTTCCTATGAGTAGAAAACTGTGTTTGCAAGGTCTACTCACTCCTTCAGATGTTTGACATCATTACTATTTAATATGCTCCTTCAAGAAATGTTGTTGCCACAGCATTTCCTGACAGGCTTACAGTTCTGTTACCTCATTAAATGCAACTGTAATTGTGCTTAAAAAAAAAAAAAAAACCAGAAACTTTGTACAGAGACCTTAAGAACCTCCTAAATTTCATTTGCTACACAGCTACTTCCCACTCTGTCCAGCAATATTATAGGAGACTGACTTGCTACAAATTTGTTATCTTCCTGGAGTTTCCTAGCAATAACTGCACCCAAAATCTAATGTAGTTCTCAAATTTTCCTAGAAAATTTTAGTATCTACTCACCTAGGCAAAAAATATGGATAATGGAGTGGTTCAGCACCTCTGTTTCATGTTGCCTTTATCAGTTTCAAAAGTGGATGGATGAAGAGGTTTCAAAAGTCACTGGAACCTTGCCTTAGTCATTTTAGCAATCCAAATTTATCTAATGCTTCCAATTCTATTTAGAATACTTAGATCTGCAAAGTCATGATAGAATTTTTGCATGGCCTTTGAACCTTCAGCATTTGTGGTTTTTTTCTCATGATCACATACACAATAAGTAGATGTCCTTATCAATTATGCACCAAGGAAATGCAAATCCTCGTATTTTCTAAACTTTTCTGTTCACTGCCTAGCCCTCTATTTATCCCCCTAGTCAGTTCTGCTCTGTATCTTGAAATTTCCCCATAGGCAATTTCACGAAATTCTACTAGGGCATTCAGTTATGAAAGAAACCTCTTCCTCATTTTCCTCTTCTTTCTCTCCTCTGCCTCAATCTCCTCATCCAGGACTAAACATACACTTCAAAAACAATGAACCTTATTTTTCTAGCATTTTCTTTATAGTGGAAAGAAGGAAAAGGTATTTCTTAGTCTGAGACATTAAAAGCAAGGTGAGCAGGGGGGTAGGAATAGTGATTAAAGGCATGTCAGCAGGAGAAGAGCCTTGCAGACTGATAAAATTGGAGAAGGTCCATCATTAGGTGGTAGAGATGCAGAACTACAAGATATAGGTGTTTCTTTTCAAGCATTTTTTCAACCATAAACAACATGGAATCCTTTTTTCTATGATACTCTAAAGCTGTCTGACAGGTGTTGCTGAAAGCCTGCAGTTCTAATCCCTAAATACAGAAAAACCTTCACCACGGGGTAAAGATTTACCTTATGGGAGAAGAAACTTTCTGAGGGAAGGGTGGCAGTTTGAGACTGTGACCTGCCACAGGAACTGGGGCTCCTTTAAACCCGATAATATACTATTAGAAATGCAGTATCTCGCCTTTTTTATAATAAATATAATTACTTCATTTAAGATAGAACAGTATGTCTTATCAAATGCATTTTTTATCCTGTCTGTTCAGTTACTCCTCCTGGGGAGAGGATATGCGTATGAGAGAGAGAAAACAAACCACATGTAACAGATACTGCCAGTGTTGCTTAATGAAACTCCGAGAAGTTATTCGAACACTGTTATTTGATGGCCATACATGATTTTATTCAGAAACAGAAAGCAACTCTTGGTAAACTTCAGCAGCACAGACCCTTCATGGTATCTCATCCAGGCATTTGCATTTATTACAAAGAAAAATAAGTATTAATTGGCTCCTGCATTTCAAGATATTTTCTTTTCATCTTTATAATTGCACAATAGTTGCAGTTTTGAATTCCATTATGCTGCCTTCAAGTTGAAGTAAGAAATGGGTCATATTGCATCAGGTATCATCAGAGTCCAAGTCATCAACCATAACCTGCTGTTACAGTTATAGCCTTATGCAAATTAGCACAACAGTCCATGAATTCAAAATTTAAAAAAAAATTTATATCAAGAAGACATATTGAATCTGCATTTCCGTCAGATATTTATCAGACTAGGTATGTACTGGAAGTGATTATTTGAATTATGCATGAAAATTTCAATTATTTAGTACCTACATATCTCTAATAAAACAATTAAGTTCTATCTGTCTAAAAGAAGCCATTTCAAACTTAATTTGAAGATATAGAAGAAGTAGATATTCGCACACTAAGAGCATGTCATTGTTCATTTGTATTTTCCAATTTCAGTTCACTAAACACCGTTGTATTTGCAATGAGAACAGAATTTCATACAAATGTTTCTTTCAGCTATGCTGTTTAGTTTTTAAAATCTGTTTTCATCTACAAAATTACCATCAAATTTGTTTACATCAAAACAGGAATTACATAAATTAAATTTCCAATGAGATCTACCTTAAAAGAATATTAAGGTTGAAAAGTTGAGGGCTTGAATGAAGAACTAACAAAATTAAGTATGCCTGTGTTATTCACATGCACATACATCTTCCTTCCCTGGTGAATCTGTGGTGTTTCTAAATACAAGATCCTCTAAAAATAACTTTTCAAATCCATGCCTATTCAATGTTCAGGGATAGCAATTATTATAATGAAGTCATTATAGTTATATATAATATTGAAATTTTAATTCCATATTAATATGCAATGCTTCTATGTTCATCATCCAGTGCTTTACTTGTTTTACAGTACTCATCTTACATCTAACTAAAAAAAAATAAATTTTATCATAAGGTTTAATATAGGAATTTGCTGCATCTATGAGAAGAAGTCAATGGGATAAGGAGGCATCACAGGACCAGGTAACTCAGATAATAAGATTCCACATTACCTTCTTCAATGGTAAAAGTTAAGGCTATGCATAAGAGTTTGGCTGGACTAAGAAGCAGACCTTATTTTTTTGTAAATAAGAGTTAAGTTACAAACAAAAGTGAATGTTTTCTTTTGAGAATATTAATACTGAAATTTAAGTGATCCACTCCAAGTATCAGACCTATAGCTTCTGGTAGATCTAGAATCTGAAGTGTGAAAAATGTCTCTTGCATTTCCCTTCAGATTCTTAATGATTCATTTTACTGCTGCATTTTCTCTTGTGTTTATCTTGTCACTGTTTTCATTTTCATTCATATTTACACCAAATATGTAAATGCAGTCCCAACATATTAAATAGCACATATATTTAGAATGTTAAACATACACTGTACATCAAAAAAATGCTCCAGAGTTGCTCCCAACAGAGTTTTCCTATCTAAAGTTAATGAGTTTTAATGTACGGTTTCCTTGTACCTTTCCTTTCTCTGCACATCAATCTGTTCATGGCATCTGTCAAGCATGCAATAACAGGGAAATATTCTCTGGGGCTGTCAGTGAAATGACACCTTTCTCCTTTACTGGAGTTTGAAAATAATGCCCATATTTCTCTGAAATTCTCCAGGCAATGTATGTCTGACTTACAAAACCAACACCATCTGCCCAGTCAGATTCTCGGAGCCAATGACACATAAAAGATTTTATCTGATCTCTGATGTCAAAGACATTACATTAGGTTATCAAACTTCCACTTAACTAGATGACTTACTTGCACACCTGACATTCGAATAACGTGGCTAAATAGAACAGTGAGTGAGGTTAGTTCGCTGTATTATCACAATCAATTATTATAAGCAAGGAGTCTAATTTATGAAGAACAGTGCAATTATATGTTCAAATAAAGGATGGAACACTTTGGCATTGAATCGCTGCATGTCAGATGACCTTATTGAAACTATATGGATTGTAGCATTCCTAAGATATTTAGAAGCACACATTGTATCTGTAGGCAACATACAGACCTGTACTTACCCTGCAATTAATCATTGCACAAGCAAGTCCCCACCCCACAGGTTTTCATTTTGAAGCAAGCAAATGCTTTGTGGTTTCCTGAAACAAGAAGCTCAGAAGTGCTCAAAATTAAGAATGTCACCCACTTCAGAAGAAGGCTTAAGTGAGGTGGCCTCTGTTTTTCATTTATTCAAACGGGTGTAGTTCATTTATGTAAAATGGGTGTAGTTTCCCCATCTGCCTTAGTTCATGGAAAGATGTTTATACATATTTATTTGTTTCTTCAGTAAATTGTTCTTGAGGATTTCTTGAAGAGCCATTCTTAATTTTAATAAGCCAAATAAAAAAATTTGAAGAAATATAAGAAATGCAATTCAACCTGCAGACTGTGGATTTGCTTCTGATAATCACACTTACTCTCCAAGCCAATTATAAAAGTACCAAATGTCAAGGCATCACCATTTACAGATGATATCAGACTTTTTACCCAAACAAATCTTCCTTCTTATTTTCATTACCACAGCACCTTCAAGTATGATGACTTCAAATGATTCCTCTCTAACCTGGTGATCTCATCTTCTGTAATTCCATTTCTTCAACCTGGCTCACCCTTATCCTTTAATGTTAATGACAAAGAAATAATGTATATTGAGTGAGAACTACACTCACACAAAGAGGAAAACTTATTTTTAACAACTATTTTTTTCCCCAAGGGTATATTAGAAATCATAATCAAAAAAATGAGGATGTAACACATATCTCTAGTAGGAAAGAAGATAACCATGTGCTTAAGCAGCATTGTCTCCAATAGGTTTGAAATGCACTGGCTAAGTGTCTTCCTGAAACACTGTGATGGATTCAGCTGGTGCCAGTGTGTCTGAATTTTATTAAAGTCACAGAAATGGGGGTACACTGTTATCACTTTTCCTGAATGTGGCACAACCTAATTTCAACATTTCATTTCATTAGTATGAATGTAAAGAGTTGATTATTTTTCTGCAATATGAATTCTTTCCTAGAAACAAAATAATTAAGTTTAATTTGCTGAGCAACTCGAATTAATTGGGGGATTTGGGATGTTTTCTTACTAGATGTCTCTTTTACCCCTTTATATGTTATATGAAAGTCTATTTCTTTTGATATAAATATTTAAGTTAAAAATGTATTTTAATGTTATTGAATATCAAATTAACTAGAAGGGCTAATTTGATGAAAGTCTAGAATGACTATTTTTATCAGTCATTCATAAATCATTATCAAAATATCATTTATGAACTCACTGCCAAAAAAGGTTTCAGCTTAGAGCATTCCAGCACCTCCTGAGAAAAGTACAACCAGAGAAGATTTTTATTTTTTTTTTACCAAGTGTACATTAGTCTAGAAACACAAAGAAATAAAAACAGTTTAATATCTATGCAGCAGGGCTCCTATTATTTCATACAAAAGTAGCTTCTTTTGTTTCTGTAGTTCCTTCTAATCTTTGTTTTACTGCTTTAAAAAATAAAATCTTAATTTTTATGCATCATAGTAGACAAGAAAAATATTAAGTCTGAGTTGCTCTGATTCTCCCAATAGCAGAGAAAGAACCAAATTCTACTGACTGCTTTACAAAATCAGATCTTTATGGCTTATAACTAAACCAAGGAGACCTTGGCCCCAACAGGGTTTAAGCTGCAAAGAAAACTTGTAGGGGATCAGCATTTCACCACTTCCCAAATACTTTATCCAGAGAGTATCAGAGTAGCCCCACCAATTTCTGTAACGCAGAACAGAAAAAAAAAATGTACTGTACATCTAATGCAGTTTCTTTTTACTCCTCCTTTTGCAAATAAGTATCCATTTATTGCTGGTTTGACCAAGGAAAAAGCGTTCAACCTCAGACTAATAGTCTGTAACTGTGAGACGTGAACTCCTCTGTTTACCCACCTTCTAAAACCCCTGCTGTTGGGACCTGGAAGTCACCCCCCTGATTCAACACCCTAAGTAAGAAAGCAAACCATGTCAGCATAAGTCACTTAAAGAGCAACATCTGTGCTTGTCTTTCTTGTCGTCCTCTGGTACTTCAGACACGCTGAATAATTGAGCTTGCTGGACTTCTACAAAGTTATCTATCTCTGACGACTGGTGTGCCGTAAATTCACATAGAAAACTATTATATTCCACTGAACTGCTGCAGCTACCTAGATAAAATGGTACATTTTCAGCAGATCTTCCTGTCAACTTCAACCTGAAGGTAGGATTTAGGAAGGTTACGTTTCTCAGCAAACAGGCAGTTGGAACAAGTTTTTCAGCACCTCTCAGTACTTCCCTTTAGTAAAGCAAGGTGAGGGCTTTTTCAGCCTTTAAAGAAAAATAGAAATTGAACACATTTATTATGGTTACAAGACTTTGCTGTAACAGTTCCAGAAATATTGTCTTGAGGTCACTGCACTGTCAGAAGACTTGAAGAGTCGCTTCTCTGCATGGAATATAACAGCAATTTCAGGTTTCAGCAGCCTTCCAGCCTGCAGTGGAAGAATTTGGCAGGTATTCCCTTTACAGACTCGTTACTTAATATTTGTTCTTTCTCTTGTCTATGCTTTCAGTTGAACTCCTTTAAAAAAAATGGACAAAGGAGTATCAGTCTCTAAAATTGACGGCTCTGAAGCCAAATACTTTTGGGGTAAAGAGTATCTGTTATGTTTTTTCCTAAAAGTTTAATGGGTGAATATATGTATTCTACTTGGACTCAAGTTGTTTAAAAAAAAAAAAAATTGATTTTTTTCTATTCCCACTTTTATTTTGTACAACTGTGAGAAGCTCAGTAGATGAAAAATGATACGTAAGGTCTGAAAGGTCCAAAGCCTGTGCTGAGTAAGCGTCATTCCAATCTACTGCTAGAGCTAAGTGGTCAGGCACATGTTATTACAAAGTTCCTGATTCATCTCCTTTCATTAGAAAACTTTCAACAGCAGCAGCAAAAAAAAAGGAGTTCTTTTAATACTTTTTTTCTATTTTTTTTTTTCTTTTCTTTCCATACTAACACCCACTCTGGTGCTACCAGTTCAGAAACTGCTTTTTCTGACTGTGCTCCAAACAGAAAGCCATTGACTGGCAATTCAGAAAGTGATGTGAATAACTTACAGCATATTGGTTTTGACAACATGAAATAAAGGATTTGCCCCCCTGCTGTTATTGCCTGAAGGTGCTCTTGTAGAAAATAAAAATAACTTCCAGAGGTAAAACTTTGAGGTGTAAAATTACACCATTTGTGTAAAGGGAAAATCTGTGAGAAAAAAATGACATGAACTCTGTATTATCAGGGCTCAGAAATACCACTTTTTTTTTTAATTGCATGGCCACCTGTCAAAATTTTGCTTGAGATGTCAGTGAAATGGTAGGAGCCTGTCCTAAAAATGGGATGAGTAGCATTTAAAAGACTTCATCACAGGTGGTCCTCACATCTGCACGTAATATTTTTAGACATAAATACTGTTGAAAAGTCATCAGCTCTCCTTCCTCACTGTCTCATAAAGCAATCTGATAAATATCAAATTTACTTTTCAGTAAAACTATGCATAAATAGCAACCTTTGCTATTTAATCAGAAGCATCATTAAACAATGCACCAAGCACTAATAATCTGCATAAAACCAACAAAATCAGGGTTTGCTTTCAAAGAGCACATTTAATCTGGAAGAAACTCTAACTGCATTACAGAGGTTACTCTTTTGTCTACCACTTGTCATAGAAATGGATTTCAATACGCTTTCTTAGCATGCTCTATGGATCATTCAAACAGCATACAATACCCAGAAACGCCTTCATGCATTACTGAACTGCAGCCATCTCTTCAGCAGGATATAGTTATTGTTTAAAAATACACAGCAACACAATGCAAGCCTTACTGAAATGAGCATGAAAATTTAAATAGAAATAATATTTCGGTGGGAAGATCTTGGTTTTCTGTTTTGTCCTGAGTACAACAGCAACCCTTTTTATTTATAGAATTTCCTAGTAGTTAGACCGTTTATCAAAAAATGACACTGCCCAACTCTAGTCCCTTTTTAGCCTGAAGGTTTTTGAGGTGTCTGCTCTTACCTCTTCAGAAAAGATGCTAAACACCAGGTGAAGGTCACAAATTAGACCAACTGCCCTCTAAGATGGCACTCAAATCACCTCCTAAGAGACTGATGTATTCAGTAAGGTATCATGCAAAAAGGGGTACCTCTGTCTCCAGTTACATTTGTGAATGAAAGTGACCAAGGCCAAATGCTCTTAGCACAGATTAAGCATACTCTGATGATATCTAATGTGCCAGTCAGTCATGCAAAAGGAAGCAAAAATCTTGACTTGGGTGGTTTAGGTCTCATCCTCCTCAGCAGAAACAACAAAGACAACAGTAACAAGAAGAAAAATTACCTAAGTAGTTCCTTTTAATTTGCTCTGGTCTTTCAAATTCTCTTTCCCATCACTTCTGCTTCATGCACATTCTGTCAATGGCAGCAGCTTCAGTTTTAGTTGGTCACTTTGCTCAAATGTGCCTTCTCATTTTCCTTCACACAACCTGCCACAGCCTTGCTACTCTGTAAAACTACCTGTGTTTATTTCCTCATCACATCTGCAGGATTCACTTTTCCTGTTCTTCGTAATGTCATCTATGGCTAGGTATACATCACAATAGATCTTCCAAGTTTGTTAATCTGGTTATATACTTCTGGATCCCACTTCAATCTCAGATACAGATAGCATCTCAGATAGCAATCTCAGATAGCATCCAAAAATTGTAACTGATGTAAAACTATTTGTAATTCTAACTCATCCTTAGCATCTAAATATGCTGAATCCTGAAAGGTAAAAGGAACAAAGAGGGAAACAAGGGATGCAGTGCATTAGTAACACAGATTAAGTGTTGTCTCCACTACTCGTCCTATTTTTCTTTATTGCTTCTGTTTTACAACTTGTTTCCACTTTTTGGCGTCACAGATTATCATGATAACTTCTAAATCATTTTACTTTAATTAGTCAGGCTTTGATCCCAAATAATTTTCAACATGGCCCAGTGCCATTCAGGGTTGAAAATAATTTCTGTCCGGTATCTGTTTCAGAATGTAAAACAGGTCAATCTTTGTACAGTGAAAGATGAGGAAACTGGTGAAAGATGAGGAAAGGTTTTGTTAGAGGTTGATTAGAAAAAGTTCCACCAGTGAATTTTTCCTCATTGAAAACAAGATGAAAGCAAAACAAAACAAATGAAAACAGTTAATGATTTATTTCCTTTGTGGCATGTGGTGCCATTGTAAGATAGTTGTTGCTATATTAATTCCATCAGCTCCTTAGATTTATGCTTTGATGTATATTCAATCTCTTTCCTTAGTACTTTTTTCACTTCCTTTTTTTTGAGTGGATTTGTTTTATTCCTGTACTGGGGGTTTTTTGTTGCTTTTACACTGAGACCAAAGGGGCTTTTACTTTTTCTTTGCTTACAATTTTGATTGTGCAAATTTGAAGTTTGACAATAGTGGAGCAAGATAAGAGGCTTTCCCTAGAGCCTCTGCAAATCCTTTGCACAATGCTTTGGAATTTAGACAAAATTGCTGAGCCCTTCAGATTGGTATCTATTTAGCCAACGAGAATTTGTATTATGATCTTTTTATAAAGAGCACCATGGGACAGCAAGAAAAGTACTTATAGATTATACTGAAAAGGTAAGGAGTAGAATTTTAAGATATTTTAAATAACTTTAGGGCAGAACATGAAGCACTAAGTCATATTGGTGAAGCACTAATCACTTGAAAGCACCCATGGAATTAAGTCTAAGAATTTGTATAGGTATTCTTCAACATGACAAAAACCTCTAAAACCCAGACCATAAATTACTTTCTGTTTTGCATCCAAGAGATGATGCATGTAAGGCCCTAAACTTCATCTTGAATACAACACTGAACAATACCTTATCCTTTAAGTGGATAGTCACAGTTTGTGATTTATTTTACCTAACTTAGGATGCTTAGGACACTTGCTGTCTCTTCAGTCAATAGAGGGAGAGATGAACCTTCAGAGGTGACACATTATTTTTGTTTTAAACAACAACTGACAGAAAAGTTACCCTACATGCAGAGTATTCCTCCAACTCATGATGTATGGTATTCATCCAATGAATAATTAACATAGTTGTCTTTTTTAAAAAAATCCCTTATTCCTAGCCTGCAAATGGTTAGCTCCCACATGCAGCTGTTGGATATCAATATGTATTTTGCAAAGAATGAAGAAAAATCTATTATCAGAAGTCTATTTCCAATGGACAAGGTGATAAAACCACCATTTTAAACTACTCTGACAAACTGAACAGCTTTAATTTCTGAAACTCTTTCTTTTTCTTCAAGACTTCTGGGAAACATGTAGGTAATTTTTTTCTTTTTTCTTAAATATTTTCATGTTGTTATGAGAATTTGAAAAATACCCCAGAAATGACAGTTAAGATACTGTCCACTTGATGAGCTTTGGCAGCTTTTTAATGACTTTGGATTCATCTAAGGATGGTGAACTTAAAAAAAATTACTCAGGGTTACAGGAGTTATTACTGTTACAGAGAGTCCGAAAATATAGGGCAGTAATTAGATTTGGTCATATAGGTATGAATGCCACCAAAACAAAAAAAAAACCAAACCCACAAAAACAGAATCATTGAAAATATTAATATTTCATCTTTAAAAAATTAAAATGTTAAAAGAGGTAACCACAAATGAAAAGGTGTTTATTCTAAATAAAGTTATTTTTTCAGGATCCAAACACAGAAATGAAACTTCAAATCCATGCACAGGATGATCAATGGATGTCATTATTTGATAGAACTAGAAGGCGATGGAAGTAACAAATAAAAAACAAAGTTCTACTAGCATCAAAGAAGTGAAAAAAGGAGCTCATGACTGAAATCCTGTTCTCTCCATGAGAGGAATTCAAGTAAAAATTACAAAAATACATATATGTAAATATGATTATATTCATCTATCTAATGAAATCTGACATATTTATATGTGTGGGCACAAATATATATAAAAAATACAAAAATCATCCAAAATTCATATAAAAGTCTACAGCACAGGATATCACGAAACATAAATGTAGTGAAAAGCTCATGTTCCAGTGCATAGGTTTTAACAAATCATTTTATAATATTAAATTTTTTACACACTAAATTAAATTTGAACTTATTTTATGTCATCCATAAGGAATAAAATACAATATCCAAACAAATTTTGAAGCCTGTAATTCCCTTTCCCATTCTCAACTTCTCTAAAAAACACCTTGGTTACAGGGACATAGGATTTACATAATTTTATAGTGATATAATGCCATAATATCTTAGAAAGGCAGGTCCAGCTTAAAAGGTTTTTTTAAAAAGACCAAAATAACTCTGTTTAAATCTTTACTAAAATACCACTCTGGATAAACAGATGGGCCTTCTACTCTCTATGGGATATCTGTCTCTAACAGACTAAGAAAAATATTATTTTTGCCCCCCAATATTACCCTGTAGATAAGTATCAAAGTTGATAGAATTTTGCTTTAGGTAATCTTAGTTGCTGGAAAGATAAACAACTGTAAACAAAAAAAAGTCTGGACTTATTTTGTTCAGGGCTTTATCCAACACAGAGACCACAACATTTCTTATGAATCTGTAGAGGTGCTAATTCAAAGCAATTCTGTTCCATCTACTGATTCTAAATGCAATTTCATGGCAAGCAGAAAATATGACATTCCCATAATTAATTATACATGAGGGAAAAAAAAAAAACACACAAATTTTCAGCCCCTACAATATGAAAATAAAGATATATGGGAGTCCAGGAAAAGCACAATGAGGGAAGAGCAGGATCTGCACAAAAGAGGAGCTGCAAAAAGAACAGGACACCAAGCTAAATGGCATAAGTTTGTGACATTTTGAGAGTGAGAAGGCATTCCTGAAGTACAAAAGAGCAGGAAGAATTTGCAGGGATTACTTATTTCTGAAACAGAGCATAGTTTCTCAAAGGTGAGAAAAGTTTGGGAAAGGAAAAGAGCACATCAAAACAAATAAGGTTCAACCACAGCAGGAAGAGCAGAGAAAGTTTTATGTGCAGTAGAGAAGAAAGCAGATGAGAGAAATGAGAGAAAGTAGTTAGTAGCAGTAGAAACAGAAAGGCAAGGTAAAGAATGAGAAAGATGGAAGGAAATGAAAGAAGTAATAGAAGGATGTGATTAGGAGAAAAAGTAGCATGATGAATTAGAAGAAACGTATGCTTAAGATCCAATTTGGGATTGTGGAAAGCTCTTTAGAAGCCCAGAGAGATGAGAATAATCAGTGGAGATAACAAGAGCAGAAAAAAAAGGTGAATGATCAAATGAGTTGGATTAATTCAAGAGGTAGAAGCAGTTAGATTGAAAGCAGAAAGCACTTCAGAACTGTTCTTCAAGGGATGAATTGCATTAAAGCAGATCCAGAAACTGTGTTTTCATAGGTATAGCCTGGCCCTAAGCATCTCCTTGGATGCAAAGCAGCACTCCGGGCAACAACAAGCCTTGAGGGTCCTTGTCTCACACACTTTTTGTGTGTCATTCCCTAAGTCTTGTAATTGATAGACCTGAGACTCTACATCCAAGCCTCCTTGTTCCTCATCACTCTACCCACCTGGGTAGAGTCACCCACCCTCTCCATAGTGCCAGATCCTGTCTTTCCCAAGGTCCAAGAGTAGACTGGCTGAAGGGAAGACACCTGCTCCTATGATGGCACCAGACACCACCAACATGTACGTCCTTCCCTCCTACATGCCTTCCACCATCTGCTGCTCCCAGAGCCACAGGACCTGAGTAGGAAAGTAGAGGAGGAAGAACCACGGAGGGATGGGACTTGACCTCTACCTTCTAGATGCAAAGTGCCTACAAGTCTAAAGGCTGTGGGAATAAACTTCCCATTCATCAACCACATTGTTATACAAGTCACCGTGCTACCCAGTGACATTTTAAATGAATCAGCTACAGGCTATGCATGTAGGATGATGGATTATGGAGCAGGAGCAGGTAAAACACCTTATAAGAAGAGCACAGAGAAATAGACCAGGGCTCTGAGGAGCATCCCAAGATGCAGAAAGACAGAGCTGCCAGCATTTAAATGCTTTCCACCCAGCCTGTGCAGCAACACCTCCTCTCCTTGATACACCAGCTGCTGACATAGGTGTGTCAAGAGGGACAAAGAAGAAATCAGAACAGCCAAAATCAGAAAAAACGATCTGAAAAAAACATCAAAAAACCCAAACAAGAAGTTAATTAACTCTGTCTGATGATGGCTTCACAGCCTGTTGGAGCACAGGGGAGTCCACTCTGTTGCTGCCTGTAGAGGAACTATTTGAACTTCCCTGAGGGAATAAATACCAACCTGAAAGGACTAAATGCAGCCCTCGCCTCCTATATATCCTCTAGAATACATTCTGATTGCATATCCCTGGTACAAAGCAGACACCAATTTGCTTTGAAATTTGTCTGTGACATGTAGCTTCAAGAGCTGGGCCCACAGCCAGACCCGAGCAGTGTCTCCTGTGACAGGAGGGCTGACTGCCTTGCCTAGGACCTTGTTGAGGAGAGGGATAATGGGGTGCCTTGGCAGGAGAGTGTAAGATCTCCTTAAAGTCAGGGATATTCTTTTTGTCATTGATAAGGATGTAAGTGGGAGAACATGGCTGCGGCTCACAATGACAATTGTCATGGGAAGTTAGAGGTAAACCAAGGTCTTTCACTAAGCAAAAGAAAAGGTAGCCTTGCCTGTCTTGTCACATTATCCAACTGGCATCAGATCTAACAACTCGGGCTAAAGCATGAGACACTGGTAATAGAGTTTTGCAACTCTTTTGACAAAGGACTCTGCTCGAAGAGCTTAAGAACAGAGCCTAGATATTCTACAATAAAGTCCTTTTCACTCTAAAACTTTAGCTCAAGAAAAGACAATAATTTGACTTGAGAAAACACCCATCACAAGCTGCTATCAACTGGCACTTTACTGCACTGGGAGTGTGATGCTAACATATAAATGCACCAAGGAACACTTCTGTTCCAACAGGATTCTGTATCTTCGATATAGCTGTAGTATTTAAGTTTAGAAACTGTAAAGAAGAAACAGATCACTAAACTGAACAACACCAAAGAGGAATTCTAATGACAATTTGAAGTTAGTTGAAAAAGGCTTAGGGCAAGGTATTGCTGTGTTCTTTTTTTTTAAATTCTTTAATTCTTTCCGTGTGATAAATGAGGTGACAAAATAAAGCTAATTTCTTTGTCAGAACAGACTTCTGAATAATGAGAAGAATGGGTCTGTGTTTACTACATTGCCCATTTTGATTTATCAAAAGAATTTATAAATATTTTGTTTCTATGATCATCCTTTTGAAAGCTATGCATTGTGTCACTCTGCCTTCCCAACAAATTATTAATAAAGAGATATAAAATTAGTTGCTTAACATTTGATTCAAAATTTCATTAACTTTTTGCCAGTATTTCCTTTAGGTAAGTAGCATCTGAGCTAGACTGTCCTTTCAGGTCTTCAGTAGAGCAATGCATTCAAATTAACAATGATATTTCTGTTCTTCAGAAAGCAAGCACAGAATTATCTGTGTGCCTCCATACTTTCAAAAAAATCAACTGCTTATATATCACAAGATTGCATGTGTATATATATAATATGTATATATATAATATGTATATATATAATATGTATATATATATATTATATCTATTATATATATTATATTATATAAAATATATAATATTTTACACATATATATACACATCCAGCTTAGTGTTCAGTGGCTTCCTTCTCCAGTTGCCTCAGCCCAGGAGTCCTTCCTACCCAGGCTGACAATTTCCTGTTTGCAGGTTCAATCAGTTAGCAGAGGTTACCACATAGCCCAGAGACTCATTCACACAGGCACATCCCTTACACACACCCAGCAGTTGTGGGATGATACAGGTGCTCATCAACACCCCCATGACTGACTACAGCAGCAAGCACAAAATTTCACTGTCACTTATGAGGCTCTCAGCAGTAGCTGGCAGTTGCAGCTTGCAGCATGAATATACATGGCATAGAGGGTGAGATCACCAAGGGAGAGAGTTGGGAAATCATCCATTAAGAAGGCATGAGAAAACAGGACAGCTGGGTTCATCAAGTGCAAGTCTCAGCTAGGCAAGAGTACTGACTGAGCCAATTTTACACATGACTGGCCCCTTTTACACTGCTTTCTGTCTACCCACACTTGTTCCTTCTGGCTCCTCCCTCCTCTGCACATAGCCTCAGCAACTGACATAATCCCACCAAACCATTCCAACCCCCAAGACACTCAGGTTTGCATCCTTATCAGTTGTGAAGTCCAAGTTTGTCTGGAGCCCATCGGTTACCTTGACTGACCAGGTTTGTTTCTGACTATTGCCTTTGTTAGTGCTGGTTGGTTAGGTTTTATTTCTATGCCTATTTTCCTACTTTCCTTTCCCTATCCTTCACAAAAAAATAAACATCCTTACACACCAGATATCCATACCAAATAGTATGAATGACCATGTTTGTTCTTATTACAACCTCCCTTAACATGTGTCAGTCAGGTTTGTATCTGTTCTTTTTTTTGGTTCCTTTGCCCAGATATCTTTAAAAGAATAGACACATTCCTTCCACATACCATTAGACTTCAAATGGACAAGGTCCAAGTGGATTCAAACTCAAAAGTATATTTTTTCTATACCTTGAAAACTCAAAGGGAAGAAGAAAGAGAGTCAGATAGATGTGTTCTCTGACTACCTGCACAGCAGAAATCAGTGTATTGAGAAATGTTCAGATACTGAAGGAAGATGAATGGCCTCTTTGCATTTTTTTTGTATTGCTTTCACTCCACCACCTTGGCGTATCAAGCTCTCTCTTTGCACAGAGAAATTTTCTGAAGTACTGGCTAAAAAAGCCAATCAACTCCTTCTCTTTAGATTTAAAAAAAAAAAATGGGGAAATTCTTCCCAGTCTGCTTTATGCATAAACCTATTCATAGAGTTCTAGTTAAGGGATTTTTTGCAGGTTTACAAAACTCATTATCAGCAATGATTAAACATGTGTGGTTAACCCTGGAGATGAATTTGGGAAGAATGCTAAAGCAGTGATATTTGCCTCTAGATAATCAAGCCTGGGAAACACAATTTAATTTGTATCCATTCTAAGCAGCTTCAGATGTAGGGCTTCTCTGCACGTAGTTCTTTCCTCCAATGTTTCACATGCAACTTATTTTTATCCTAGCAAATTACTTCTAAGGATTCAGCCATGTTTTCCTTGTGCACCCCAAATCAAGTCAGTTCCTTTTCAAGTAAGTGGATGCAAAGGGGATATATTTTTCACCACATTAGTTTTGATACTCTAGAATTCATCAGAATATACTCAAAACCTTTCTATTTATAAATAAAAAAATTCACCACAATAATATGCAAAGAGTCACAGATGCAGTGTTCATTGGTCACATAGCTTCCTCCTTCACAACCACAAAAGCCTGACTTGTATGTTTTTCAAAAATGGTTTGAAGTAACGTGGTCTTTCATCATGCTCATGACTGAGCAAAGTTACTGTTATGACATTGTAAAAGACTAAACAGACAACACAAGCAATTATACGCATGCCAGTTTGCGGATGAAATAGTGGAACAGCTGTTTCATGACTCAGGTCATAACTAATAGAAGACATAATTAACACTAGCTAACAGATTTTTAGAAAATGGGTGCTGTTAAACAAGCGTTTGACTATTAAATTGGAACTCTAGTTAGTAAAGAGAAGAGAATTACTACAATGGGCTCAAGAGAAACCCATCCTTCCCATTCCCTTCTTTGATATTGGCATCAAAAAATAGCAGTATAGATGCTTAGTGAACAAAATTCTTTGGCTCATATGTAATTTCAATACAAAACAGCCTTAATTTCTACAATGAAATTGGTTATACCACTGATCTTTGATGCAGCCTCAATAAGATGCATGCATATGTACTGGAGTCAAGATCATGGTTTTGTTCATGCTTTTCCCTTTAAGCCTAATTTAGTTTCCTTTTTCATGGAGAAAAATTTAAAAAAAATATTTTAAAAACAGGGTAGCATTAAACTGTCTGTAGGCATGACTACATGAAAATGTACTGGGATCCCATTAAAATAAGAAAGAAAAAAAAATAAACTTTTTAAGCATCAAAGTGCTTTCCTAATTCAGAAATATCACCAGGGTAACTTCTGACATATTTTGGACGTACCACTTCAAGGTGTGCATGCAAGTAGTGCTTGTTTTAATTCCTATCATTTTATTTCAATATAAATAATCACAAAGTTACAGAAGCTACCATGAACCATGTAATATTTCTGCTGATCATGAAGTCTTCTACAGAGAAAAGCAATGAAATGGAGACAGCTCTATTGCAGCTCATGTGAAACAGGGCAGATTTCCCCAAATCACATGGTTCTCATTCTAGATATTTTTTAACCTTTTTTTTTTCCCAGTCATGCATGGAAATCAGAAAGGATTGGAAAAAATGTCCTCCAAATTTTGCATAAGATACTCCAACCAGCCTTTGTTGTAACTGTGTTCCCAAAAAATTACTGTATCCTCTGGGTTTTATACTGGTCCTAGAAAACCACACCATGTCTAAACAATATATTTGACTCAGAAACATGCTTACTTTTCTGACACAAATTGTCAGGCTGTGTCACACACCATCCACCTTGCTCAGCTGTAAAGTCAAACTCACAAATTGCACGTGAAGCAAAATAAAATTAAAAAACCTGAGTATGCTTAATTAGGTGGTCAAAAGATCACTTTGTGCTCTCTCTGAATTTCAAAACATCCTCCTTGATATTCTAGGGCTTCAGATGCATTCTGATCTCTAATGTGATATTTTGACTACCATATTAGAAAGATATTTTTCTCTCATAAAACAAACAAACAAAAACCCAAGAAAATTATTTATATTCTAAACAAGAAAAATATTTCTGTCAAAGTATGTGCAGATAATTACTACAGCTAAGAGCACATAGAAAAGCTGACTAACAGCTATTTGTTTATTTTGAAGGAAAATTCTACGGATTCTTCTATGCAGCATAAATGTCCATGGACCTGCTTGCATCTTGGTTCGAATCAATGTCTCTGCTGAAGCTTCAGTCTACAGGACAAGGTTGGAATGCAGAAGTGTTTAGTGTAGGAAGCTACTCACCAAAAATTGAGTATTTCAAGTGAAAAGTTTGCTAACTTCTTTCACAAGCATTTTATACATGCACTAAAACAGGAATGCCATAGGAAAAGCAGAAACTGCTTGTATTTCATCCGTGAGGAACAAATTAACAAAGTACAGTAATATTCTTCAAGTCACAGGTGTACAAAAATCTGTGCAGTTTTAATCATAGCTCCAGAAACTGAACACCCTATTCTCACTTTTGTTTTCATCCTTGTTTTTTTTCCCTTGTAAATGTTGTCTAGGTAGTACTGACATGGTCATACTGAAGTGTCATCCTTCCTATCTTGCAGTGACTCAAGAAATTTATACTTGAGATGACTTCCAGGCATAGTTTACACAAGATGTGAAAGTTGGTTTTTACTCTGAATGCACATCACCAGCAGGAGAAAAGATTCTGAACATGGCGTTGACTGAATAAAACAGATGCACAAACAAAAATAATTGAACTCATTTTCTCACAGTTGTCTTGACTCTACGGTAGTACCATAAACTACTTGCTTAAAAAAAAGATCCTCTTTTTTTATGTGGCAAAAGGAAAGAAGTAGAGCTTCTAAGTATAAGGTGAGTGTGTTTTGCAGTTAAAATTATATATTTTTTTTAATCTTCCCACAGGATACTGTGATCTGAGACTGATCTTGAAAAAGTTTGCAACAAGTAATGCTTACTTCACCTTCTACATCAACCTAGTCCAGATGAATGGGCCAGATATCATTGCTGAACTCAGGTTACAAATATGTTAAAGATGTCAGAAAGGCTTCCTTGTTTCTGAATTGTCTCTTCCTATGTGTGCACGGACTTTATATAAATATAGATATGTACACACAACATCCTTTTTGTTCCTTATTCCTTTTCACTGAAGGCATACAAAATAAGTGGTCGTTTATCTGCAAGATCAGAAGTCCAGAACACCAAGATGTACTTCATGAGGCATCAAAAACTGTTCATGCAGTTTGAAAAACTACCGGTCCTTGTAATGAACTTCATATCCAACCCAAAATTTTCAGTTATGTGTGTTGAAAGGTCAACGTTCACCTTCCTATCTCAGTAACTCTGGGGAAAAAAAAAAGTCAAACTGCTGATAAAAGCCTATGGATATGGATATTCACCAGTACACACCAGTTTTCAAATACCACTGTCAATGATTCATTTAAAATCATTATGCGAGTTAGAATCACATCTAGGTTTGAGTTCCTGTCGGTACCTCTGTATCCATTCTGTGGCTTCAGACCACTGTATGAAAAACAGATGTTTTGGTGGTTTAGGTGGGTTGTTTGGGAGTTGTGGGTTGTTTGGGGTTTTTTTGTTCTTGGTGGGGCTTTTTCAATTCAACCTTCTAGTTCATACTATCTAAAGAAAGATTTTATTTTCGTCAGCATGGCCCTTAAAAGACAATAATTAAAATATTATGGATCTGAACACCCTGGATAACTATTAACCACAGCACTTTGGGGTTTTTGTTCTTCATTATCATATGCTTTACACATGCTTGTACAAAAGGGCTCATAAATGTGGTAGCATCTCTCCTTACAAACTGCTTTAAGGTCATGGTCAAAAAATGCAAGTAAGAGCAAGTGAGAAAGAAGGGGAAGCACATGTTCATACGTAATACTTGCAAAAGTCAGTTCTGCTTGCAGCAACAGATCAGATAGCTTAGAAAGCACTAATTTAATGGCCTGCATCCAATGTGCTCTGTTCCTTATGATCTGGGAAAGTTTGTTCTCTGGTATACCCTAGAGTGTTTTCTCACCATGTGAAGAGAGAAATAAATTTTATAGGCAATACATCCTTCCCATAAAATGCCTGAACTACCTCATTTTTTTCTGAGCAATGATGCAAGACAGAATGAGCTGGCCACTTATACCACATATGGTATCACTTCTGAGGAAATCTCTTTTTCAGGTACCATCATTATCCTTAAGTTTCTACATTTAAGAAGCACCTGGTCATTCTGTGTAAATGTTGGTGATAGGCTCAGGTATGGCAGTTCTCAGTATACTGTGAGAAACTGAAGTCTTCAGATGGCCCAAATGAATCTGATTAATATTTCATCTGGAAGATGAAAACCAAAGCTAAAAATAGCAACATTCAAGGATCAAAAATTCCAGAAAATATAGAAGCATTGTTCAAATCACTCTAAATGTAAAATTGTAGAAAAGCATTGAAAAAGCTCTCATTTTTTGTACTTTCAAAGAATCTCAGGAGCTGACTAGGATGCCAATGTATGAGAAACACATAAACCTCACAGAATCCCTTTTGCAAAGAACTTGCATTCAGCCAGCCAGCCAGAAGTGAGAAAAAAAAAAAAGATACTGGGGAATAAAAAACTGTACTTCTGGCACTTCTCTGACCTTAGATCTGTCTGGACATGATCGTAAGGCAGATTTTAATGACATGATTGAAAAAAAGAGAAGTGAGCAAATATGGGAAACGGTTGTGGGAAGTGCATCCCAATCTTAAAGATAATAGGAAAAATCAGGAAGGCGCTTGATTAAAAATCTGATTGAGGCTGGTTTTGTGTGTCAATCAATAGCAGGTGTCAACTACTCTTTATTGAAGGTAAAGATCATTTGTGGGGTGGGGAAGGGTTTTGGAGGTGAAGGCAAGCAGCTTGTGTTTGAAGTGTCAGAAAAGCAGTAGCTAGTGAAGGAAGGTGTGGAGAGAGGTAAAATGGTTGAAATGACACACCAGGAAAATGATCTTTACAGAAGCTGAGCAAGATTGAATTTGTCAAAGGGGGAAAGAAAAAAGGGTGTTTCAGAAGCTGAGACGTGAGATATTTCAGCTGTGCAGATAGATAGCAAAAGACACATCTTAGGGTCTGTAAAAAGAATCTGTGAAAACTAGACATTGAATGAAAGTGAGAATTTATAAAGTGGATTCAGTCAAAGGAGATAATTATCATTCTAGATGTCACCATTACCTAAGGCAAAATTCTTCCAAAACAAAAATGGCTGACTTTTCAATAACAGGTGACTGTTCGTGACTATAAAGTCCCTTTGGAATATACTTAACTTTGCTGGGTTTCTGTATTCTGGTTTCCTTTATTTCTATTTCCTCTACCACTATGCTTCCTTCCTTTGTCATCACTTTTAAAGCATAATCAGATTCAAAGTATGAGTGATTTGCAGTTCTGGTGCATGACAAAATGCAGTTTTATGATGAAAAACTTAAGCACTGTCTAGCAAACACATAATTTAGGACTGAATGCTGATGCCATAGTGTTGCAGACAGGAGTTCAGTCACTGGCATCTCAAGTCAATAGCTAAGTAAGTTCTATATGCTTCCTCTGTGCAGTAGCATCTGATGTTTAGTGCTTCAGGAGATGCCAAAACCTTTGACAGTAGGTATCGAATTAATTGTGTGGTGTTGTACAAAAGGGTTAGGTAGATAGATTTTTAAACCCAGAGACATATGATCTGAAAATCACCAGGAACCAGCACTGCTGTTTATAATGAGCAGGAAGCTATTTGGATAACAGATCTACTAATTTCATTCAGATACTCAGAATGATCAGAGTATCACAAGAACAAAATCTATCAGCTGATAATACAGTTACTGGTATCTTGGGCACATGTCAGTGAATAAAACACAAAGTAAACCCAAAAAATTACACGAATTTTCCATAGGGTCTAGAGGGTTTTAGTGACATCTTCAAGAGCCTGAGGTCTCCCTGATACTGGATTTATGTCTTTCTCTACCATGAGCTGTGATGCTATAACAGAACAGCACAGAAGTCCTGGTTAGACTGGATTTTCGTCCAAATTTTCCATACACCTTGCCATACAATATACTTCTGCAGCAATTTGTAATGTTTTTCATTAGCATTTAGAGATATTTGTGGGTTTAATTTTTGAATTTTTAAGTGAAACATACCATATTAATACTTCATATTCCTCTTCTTCCACAACCCTTTGTGTGCTGGCCATTGACAAAATATGGCAGAGAAAGAAAAGAGATTAATAAGAGGAAGTGTTCAGGATTAGATTCTTTTTCAACTGGCATAAATACCCAGGGAACTTGTTTTAGAAAGGGTTTATTTTTCATCAGAATTTCTAATCATTTTGTTGTCCAGCTTTATGTAATATTTAATGTTGAGTTAGGTAGTTTATCAACAATGGGCAAACTGAAATTTTTAGGTCAAACTGTTTGGTGACTACATACTATATAGAGAGATTGATGCATAGCTATTGGTAACAGCGTGTTTTATGAATTATTTCCTTCTGGAAAAAGCTCTTATATTTCATATTGATTGAATGAATACTACTGAGGATACGAGCTTCAAAGCTCAGCACAAAACTCTGAATTCAGACATGCTTTTTGGCAGAGGCCTTGTTCCATTTTACTATTTCTAGCTGGAAATTTTAAGTATTGCAGTGCTTCCTGAAGAATCCTCATACTTTGCAATATTATATGAACAAAATGAATCTCAAATCTTGTTGGGTCTCTGGAAGGAAGACCTATAGACTAAGTCAATAGTCTAGGCTTATATATTCAGTGAAAAAGTGCCTTGAAAAAATGTTTTATTCTGTTCTGGGACATCTGTATAAAACAGCTGAGTTTCTTATAGAGCAGCTCATCTCTGCACAGATTAGATGACTAGCCTAAACCTCAAGTCTGAGAAAGAACATTCCCACTTTATTTGACTGAAATCTGAAGTCTTGATTCAGATAAATTTCTGAGTTATCTCTCTAAATATCAGTGACAGCTAGAGGAACAAATAAAGTCAAGACTTTATTTCCTGTACAATAGACCAGTCCATATTAAGGAAATAATTTACCTAAATATAAGTTTTATTGGATAATGGCAAGAGGCAGGAAATTCTTACTCTGTTTTTAGAAAGAGGCAGGAAAAATATTACAGCTTTTCTCCAGGAGGAATAGAGGAATTTGACCCAAATACTTTGAATCTTAATCTGTTCTTTGATCATTGACTAAATTCCTCATTACAAGAGACCATGTCTGCGTTTGTCTGAGGTATGCTTGGGATTCCCTGTTCCAGCATTCCACAGAGTGATTTTTATTTCCTTCTGTATTTTTTGTTTTATTAGCACATACATAGGCATCACTAAGTTGTAGCTGAGAATACAAGATTTTTCTATCATCTTCCACTGTAGTTGTTCTAGAAAATGCCCCCAGTTGCCAACATCGCAAAAAGATGAAAGTCAGTCATCCCAGTTCATGCAGTCGTATGTGATATGGCATAATTCAAGGGATATGCTTCTAAAATCCATCCTTTAATTATTTTCTTGGGTGGTTTGGGCAGAAGGAGCAGATTGGTTTGGGGTATGATTTGTGAGGGTTTGGGTTTTTTCTGTATTTTTAAAAATATTTCATGCCAGCATGGTTTCTATACTTTTGAAAAGGATAATGGGGCTGGGATGAGAAATTATATGTATTTCCTTCTCATATTCACAGGTGCTTTGATTCCATCTTCAGTCTTTTATTGATCTTTTGACATGCATCTCTCCTGACTTGCCTGACATCTATTCTAAGCAGTGACATGGTTGATCACAAAGATGGCCAAGGATTGATGTAAAAGCTAGTCTTGAAAAAAATTATGTCAAATATATGGTGTTTGGAGAATGTAATATCTAATACTTTCTTAATAAAACCAATACATACAGCACAGGTTTTATCTGACACTAATGCATTTTTAAATCCTTGGACTCATTAATATGATTGTGGCTAAAACACTACTAAAATGTATTTGGCACTCCCTCATCATGTAGCTGGCAGGAGTAGGCTGTACACAGACCCCTTGGCCTTCATTTTCCTCTGCCTATTTTTGCAGATGAGTCAACCTTTGACGCTGTCTGAGAGTAGAGCTGGCAATTGCTGGGCCCAGATGCCACACTCGGGGCTCCAAGTCCTGAACAGAAGGATTTGTAGCTGGCTGCTGCCATGTGCTACTTTAGATTCACTGTCCATAACCTGGAGGGTTTATATATAATTTGCCTGCTGCTGCCTTGGTCATTGGTATCCATGAGATGTTCAGTGTTGCCTGGCTAAGGTCGAGCCTACAGTCCACAGTCTGTGCATGTCCAGCTTTGTTCTCTACATTTGCCACTCCTGTCACACAGCAAATGTGTGCACTGGGTGGAAGGGTAATTCTCATGCCAAACATGCATGCAAGCACTGGACAGAAAGTTTCTGAGGAAACACAGAGTAAATTCTGTGAAGTCTTTCCATAAAGTCACACATTTTAAATGTCTGAATGCAAGTCACATCTTCTAAGAGAAATCTTTGTGCTGGTACAGTAATTCAAGTTGAGGATCTATAAATATCCTTGAGAAAAATATTTTTTAAAAAAGGGTTGCTATTCAACTGTCTGAAGTAATACATAAAAAAATAAAAAAGAAGGCACTTTCTTCATAATCAAAAAAAGTTATTGATTTTGAAATAGGAAAACTGGAAAAATAGCCAAAGGTTTCTCTAATATAATCTTACAAGCACTTCAAAATACAGAACATCTCTTTGACTCAACTGAGTATCTAATAATTTCTCCACATGTGGATCATTTACTTGTAGCAACCATTTATACAAAAATTACTGCAGAAATAAATCTTGATTTTACAGAGATTATACAATTTTATTATCAGGGAGATTAGGGACAAGGAGGTCATATGTTTTATCATCAGCATGTTCAATGCACTCCTTTACGCAGTACAACAGAAGTCCTTTTTTTTTGTTTTTAGTCTCTTAATCAGGCACTTTTAGTGGAGTTGTTTGTGCAAATAATATTCCCAATTATGTTTGTAGTAAGAAGTAGACACCTGAGTAAAAGACAGAGAAGCAGGCCCTAGGTTTGTGAAATTGAGTGTTCTATAGAGGAAAGAGGCAGCCCAGGAAAAGAAGTATTATCAAGTGAAAATCTGCAAGAACTGACTTATAAGTTAAATAATGCCCTATTAGATGAAAGCCAAAGGAATACTAAGTTTTCCAATGACACCAAACTGGGAGTTGCAGATGCCCTCAAGGGCAAAGAGGCCCTGAAGAGAGATGTTCATGAATTAGAGGGCTTGGCAATCACCAACCATGTGAAGTTTAATGAGGGCAGTGCCCCGGCAACCAGGAGGGCCAACCCTATCCTGGGGAGCATCAGGCACAGCATCACCAGCCTGGCAAGGGTGGGGATTGTCCCGCTCTGCTCTGCACTGGGGCAGCCTCACCTCAAGCCCTGTGTGCAGTTTTAGGTGCCACAATATAAAAAAGACATTAAGCTGTTAGAGAGTGTCCAATGGAGAGCAGTGAGCACGGTGAAGGGCCTTAAGGGGAAGCTGTATGAGGAGCAGCTGAGGTCACTTGTTTTCTTCAGCCTGGAGGAGACTGAGGGGAGACCTCGTTGCAGTTACAACTTCCTTGTGAGGGGAAGAAAAAGGGCAAGTACTTATCTCCTCACTCTCATGACCAGTGCCAGGACTCAAGTCCAAAAAGTGTCTGGACAATATTCTCAGGTACATGGTATGATTCCTGGGGCTGCCCTGTGTAGGGCCAGGAGTTGGACTTGACAATCCTGATGGGTGCCTTCCAACTCAGCATATTCTATGACTTTATGATTCTGTGATATCTGTTCCTTGGCAGAAAACTGCAAAATTCTGAGATGTCTGGCTCCACAAAAAAATGGTCCAAAAAGCTTGTGCATTCATTCCCTCATATTCATGACACAGTGTCTGATACATTTTCCATAGAACACTAGAGGCAACTAAAATACTACTCAGTGATATGAACAACATAGGACCAAAATTTCTATGCTGAGACAATATTTTCCATGCTGTACATTTTTTGAATAAAAAATACTTCGAAGAAAATGTTCAATATAAATTTGACAGCAGGTATAATACTTTTTCTGGTTCAGACAAAGAATAGTTATTTAACAATTTTGACCAAATTCAGTGACATCCCTAAGGAGTAGTCCATAAGAAGGCTTATTTGCATGCATTAGATTAGCTGTCTTTGCTTTGTATGATAATGCTAAAGAAATCACATTCTTTTCTTCAGCATGCCACAAAATCTAAATTGATATTATATCATATATTCTCTTATTAGCTATTTCTTCATTTGTAGATCAAGACCCCAAAAATAGATAGGGTTTAAACACAGAACTGAATGGTCACCTTATTTTTATATGTTTTTCAACTGGATAATCTGCATCAGGTATAGAGATAGAGAAAGACATGGAAGGAATATGAGGAGTATGATAGGCAGCCTGGAATTTCAGTGCTGCAGCTGGTATTTTGTAAGCATCGCAGCAAAAAAGGAGATTTAAAGGAGGTATTAAAGAAGAATAGCAAAGAAGCTTATCTGATTGATTTTGTCTTTTTCTTTCCTCTTTCACTTCAGATAACATGAGGCACAATAACATTAAGATCTGTGAAAGGGAGTTTTCAGAACCATTACACATAATATATGCGTATGGAAAAGCTGAAAAATGAATACTTGTGAACAGTAACAATACACAGGCTGTTAGTGCTTGTCTTGCCTGTGCACATCCGACAGCTGTACTGCAAAGCAGCACTAACTTATTCAGAATCATTCAATGTATCCTCAACTGCTATAACTAACACGAATGTTAGTCATTCTTCCTGAAGGCAATGGTGAGGGTTAATTATTGCTGTCTGAAATATATCTATCTGTCCAGAAATAATTTAGTTGTGTAATGGTTAGAATGTAAAACTAGTTTTTTGTCAGATGAGTTGTTTGGTGAGTCAGCACTGTCCAAAAAATACAAACTTTCTAACATAAACAAGCACAAGAGCCTTTTTCAAGAATTGTCCATTTATTCTCATGTCCCTATTCTTAGGTGTCTCTTTTTCTAATTTTGAAACTTCGGGTTATTTTGTAGTTCTGTTTTTTAAGGGTGTAGGTTTTCTCTGCAAGCTACAGAGAAAATTCTGGAGTCCATTCATTCTTGTTTCTTATGACTCATCATGGTTGTGGATATGGATTAGAAGAATGCAATTTGAAATCATAGTTTTTTGGTTATTGTACAACAGAAATGCTATACTTCCAAAATGTAAGGATTGAAGAATTTTGCAGAATTATTCCAGGATCAGATATATGAAATTAAATATAATATAAAGGGAATGCAACCTCAGTCCTTTGCAGAATTACTTCAAATAGCAGTAATCCACGATTTTTTTCACAGAATTTAATTTTAACCTTTAAGGTAAAGGATATATAAGTGGCCTGTATTTAGATACATATATGCTGGTATGTCTACATAATTGTGTGTGTGTGTCTGTGTGCATGCACATCTATATATATATACACGTGTGTGTATACATACATGCATACATTCATATGTGTATAGATTTGCATACCTTCAGGTGTACTCCTCTGATTCATGAGGGGATAGATATTCCCTGTCAACCTTGCCCTACTTATTTCTGGTGCACAATAAACATGTTAAAAAATAAGTGTTCCTCATTAAAAAGAAACCAAAAAGAAACAAAAAGCTGGTGGAGCTTAGCAGAGTATCCCCAAACACAACCTACTGTGTATAAGGAAACTTCAACTTGTTGCAATTTAACAGATCACCTGGTCTGACTCCTACAAGCGAGGAAGACATACAGATACAAATCCAAGAGTATGTATGAAATCATATTAAGTCCTCTCAGACTGAAATGTGTGCAAAATATTATCTTGAAATGCAAAAAGTAGGCCATCAAGTTTTCTTTCTTTTATTATTGAGTTGTCAACTTGTCAACATTTCTGGGGAGATTTCTGCTGCTTTCTCTTTAAAAACCTCTTCTTTCCTTTTTATAGGCCAATCTTTTTAATGCAGTTAATATAACAAAAAGTCCAGTTTTCATTTATAGTAAGAGTAAACTGCCTTCAAAGTCAGATTGTGTTAAATCAAGTTTGGACAAGAACACTACCAATTTAGGTGTACTTACAGGATTCTTAAGAACTGGTGAATATGAACCCAGGACTAAATCTGTCTCATGAGGAAGTCTTGTGAAATGTTTTTGAACTTTGTAGAATCCTGAAGGACAGGCCTTTGCACACCTGAGAAGTTTGCCTTGGTGACTAGCCCATGCTTTCATGAAGATGCTTTCAACATATTCAAGAAGTTCTATGCTTACAAAGGAGTTCAACTGAGAAGAAGAGATGTCCAAAATGTAAACAAAATGAATAGTGGTGTAGAACATTTCATGCTGTCATTCCTATTCCAATAAAAAGCTGAGCCACAGGATAAATCAGTTCTACTGCAAGAAAATAATTTTTCGAAAGTCCTGAATGAAAATAACAACAAAAAGGCAAAACAAACAAACAAAAAGTCCTGGAATAACTCATGTCTCAAACAGTTAGGGTTTTTTAAAAGAAATATTCCAAAATTTAAGGGAAAATGAAAAGAAATTCAGATGAGGATTGATGAAAGTAGTTGATTAGATTAACTAATGGTGGAGGCTCTCTGCGGACATGAAATACAGAGGTATACTGAGAAGTGTCACATAAGAATGTCAAAAGCAGCAAAACTGTGTGAATTAGAAGAGACCCAGGATAAAGCAGGGCAATATTAGAGCCCATCCATCCAGTTGCTTTAAGAGAGCCTTTCAGAAATGCTCTCAGCTACCACTCAGGGCTGGAGGTGAGACAGAATATTTCATGAGAAACCAATGGAGACAAGAATAGTTCAGGACTATTGTTTTAATATTTTAAGTGCATTTTAATAAGCACTTAAAACATATCTAAGACAATGTTGCCAGCTGATCCATAACTGCCATCTGAATGTTTGTCAAAGGACTACACAAGGCAAAATAATTGTTTAATTTTCAAGTCACTACTTCTACGCTGCTTGAAGATTCCCTAAATCTCCAGATCATACAACTAGTGCAAGAGAGAGGGGTGAAACAGATGCCAATTCCTTGCTACTGATGCTTCTGGGAAAAGAATCTTGTTCCATTTCTTGTATTAAAGGTGGCAGAAACTACCAGAAGTCCATGCTGATTATTTTGTATGGGCTCTGACTAAGAGTTTGATTGCTGAGTGAAAACAGGGGAATTATCAAGTGGATTAAATTTTGGAATAGATATTAATGTTTGCACTTTAATGCAGCTGAATATTGCAGCCACCATTTCATACATAATCAGAGTTGGTTAAATCAAAACCTGTGATAAGGAGACAATTTACTAATTAATTGTTTAAATCATATAATTACTTCAGGATAATAGTTGAAAGCAAAATGCTTAATACTGTGCAAAGAAAGATGTAATTTAAATCTTTCTGTGAGGAAGTCATAGAAATCATAGAAAGGGTTTCATTGAAAGGGACCTTAAAGTTCCTCTATTTCCAACCCCCTCACAATGGAGAGGGACATCACCTGCCAGATCATGTTGCTCAGAGTCCTATCCAACTTGGCCTGGAACACTTCCAGTGATGGAGCATTCAGAACATTTACAAATGAGGTTTTTGCTGCATAGAAATTGCATTTTTATTTTGAGAATTGAGTGTGCAGGTAAATTAACATAGTAGAGTTTCCATATTTTTTGTGAAAACATACCAAACCAAAACAAAAACAGAGAAGTTTATGAAATTCAGTACTACTTTTTTGTCCAAATTTAAAAACAGTGTGATGAGTCTCTGCTAAACTTATTTATAAATCACCATGCAGTGAATCAAGGAGGTGTGTATCCTGGTGTATGATGAAGTTTTACAAGTATCTTGAAATCAAACTCTAATAATTATCTCCTCTTGGAGTTGCATTTTAATAGGTAGTATCATTGACACTAACAGGAATTGATGTCTAGCTGGTCAGATAGTACCAAACAGACATAGGAGGTGACCAAAATCTTGCTTGGATTAACTTATTTTTCCCAGCTTCAGTGTGGTTACCATTAATAATCTTAGTATAATTCTAATGATATTTAATCTTTTTTAGCTTTTTAAAACTCCGTCTCCTAAAGTCACATAAAAATTCAGCTTTAAAATAATAAGAAAAGTAACTTCTAATTTTTGTATTTGAGAAGAAGGCATTAAAAACTCAAATAAATCCTGAAGATCTGCAGGACAATTGATTTCCAAAATTATTCTTTAAACACTTTGTGATAATAAACATATCTTAAAATCTTTTTCATCCAATTCATGATTTTAATAACATTATATTTGGTAATATTATTAGTTCAATCATAAATTGCCCGTTGCTGATATTAGCAACTAGCAGGCTGAAAATCAGCATATCTATGGCATTAAAAATTTCAGGGCCTTAGATAAGGAACAAGATACTTTTGAGACTCTATATGAAAGCCAATATCTTCAAAAAGATATTTTTGAAAAGTTTCAAGCAGTAGTTTGAAGCTTTTTTCAGAATAGAACAAAAGACACTTTGATCTCCAGATGATGCTTCTATCAGTAGTAGCTACAAAAAAAATGATTATACAAATAGCATATTTCATTATTGTGACATAGCAGTAGCAGAAGTATTTTATATGTGTGTTATAACTAAAGACAAATTGTAAAAAGAGAATACAAAATGTAATTTTTGAAACTTTCAGAAGAATTTTTATGGAATTTTAGAATAGTTATTTCTTCTCAGGCAGAATTTTCTCCATTGGTTTCGCAGAATTTTCTCCATTGGTTTCACAGAATTTCTCTGGGAAGACAGCTTTTTCTTTCACTGGACAACTATCTTGGGAAAAAGGTCTGGACTATTTCATCTCACAACCAATTTATAAGGTGCAGGAGACTACCATAGATAACACTTAAAGGTAGCTGAGGGTCTCTCTTAAGATCAGTATTTAAGAACCAAGACAGACTTAAGTTCATTATTACCTCTTTTTATAGATGGAAAAAACCCAACCTAAATTGTTCTCATACTGCTTCAAGAATTAAGTGAAATTCTTCTACTAATAAAAAGATTTAGGGATATAACTGTCTGCATGCTGAGATGAAGATTTGCCGCTAAAGTCTGATTTGATTTATCAATCAGCCAATTAGTGTATTATTAAAAATTCACTGCAGGGCCAATCTCTTGTTGATTTAGATAATTAAGTTATCTGTTTTCTAAGTTAGGGTGCTTGGTAATCAGTAAAGTCTGTAGGCCAAATTCCACCTTCCCCTTTCTATCTAACTTTACAGCAAGGAGCTGTCTCATAGACTTTGGCAGAAATACTCACATAAGTAACGTGCCTTGTGAGCATCATTGTCTATGAAACAAGAACAGCACACTAGAATGATTCTAGAAAGACCTTAATTTCCATAAAGGCACTAAATGAAGGGTGTGAACACAAAGGAGGAAGGGTCTTGACTTTCTCCAAGTAGATTCAAATTAATATGTAATGATATGCAAAAATGTCAGTTTGTAATATTAAATTCTAGCTACTGTTCATGACACTTAATGTGAAATTTAACTTGAAATTCTTGGCCAGAAATGAGACTTTCACAAAGGTGAAGGTATAAAGGTATGATGGAGAAATGACATAAAATATGAATCATGCAGAATTTAATGCAAGTAATTAAAGACGTATGGGACTAAGAGAGGAGACCAATAAGAGAGGGACTATTTTGAGAGCCCTGGAACTCCTTTTTAATCTTGAAATACTGTTTTTGCTCTGTCCCATGTCAACTGAAACCACAATGGAAGCTTCCATGAAGTGCAACAAAATTTCAAGTGATCAGAAACATCATTGCCATGGGATTTTCTAGAGCTTAAAATACCAGTTCCAGCAAATTCATTGTTCCATATGTTCCAGTGCTTTCAGTGGAAACAAAGTATGGTAAACACTAAACACTTTAGAAAACTCCTCCCCACAATTGCTATGTCAGGTCTTTGCTAGTGGATCTCACCTGCTAAAGATGAACAAAAGATATTGATATCAAGAAGATGTGGGTATGCTGAAAAAATACCATAAAACAGGTGTAAGCTCATCAGAAACTTATGAAATTATGGTAAGGACTTCTAAATTATTTTTTTACTACATACAGACTTTTGCAAACCTTGTTGTTCAGATGGTTCTTTAATCACAAGATGTACTACAAATACTCATTAATTGGGGTCATAAATTGAAAACAAGCATGTTTCTTTGCTTTTGTGCTTCTTGTAGATGAGATACTTGAGGAAATAAACTTTTCCTGAGAAATCTCTTTCAAAGACCGAGATATTCAGGAAACGATGGTTAGCTTCTCAAAGAAGCATATAAAAGAGCCACCTTTGGTTAATGGTTGGACTCAATGATCTTTTCTAATGCAAGAAATTCTATGATTCCAGAATTCTATACAAAGGATCCTTTTTTGTGCATTTCACACTTCCAAGAGACATGCCTTCAGAAAAAAATCCAGCTCAGTAAAAGATAAACAGAATTTGAGTATTTGAACTAGTCATAGATATTGATGAAAAACCAAAACCAACAAAAAACAAGAAAATGATTTTTCATTGCAAGTTACTTCCTAAAAATCATCTTAAAGTTACCTATAAATTAGTTTCATCCTTTTTGTTTATTGTGTGTTTTCTGTAGGATGTGACTAAATTAATATTTTGCCATGACTCTCCCTTATGCTGAGGTTTCTGTTAGTTCTTTAATAATGTTCTTTATTTTGAACTTAAAAGGCTAAGGTGACTCTGTTGAAAAATCAAGGAAGTTCTGCTCATTTAAAAAGGACAGAGAGGAAAAAAGTCAAATTGCACTATAAATTTATAAGGTGGTGAATAATAGTAAAAAAACCTGTATAGCTGTTCAGGTCTTTATTTCAAATATACTGTTGTTTCAATCTTTTTGAGTTCAAATCATTAAGATCCACTAGATGAGATAGAGAAATAAGCAATTTTTAATGAAAAGTCTGGGGCATCCCTTAAAGGTGTGCCTAGATGTCTATGTATTTCAAATGGAAAAGAATAAATGATTGACACTCATCATAAATACATTGAAATACAAGACTTTGACCTGTCATTAGTTAGAAATGATATTATGATAAGTGGCATCCACAGCTAGCTCATATACCACCCAGAGAGGCCAATTTTTTACCCTAAAAATTCCAACTGGGGTGAATTTTAATATGCAATCTATGAAGAAAGAATCAGAAAATCATAAGAAACTGATAATTCTTGCTGCTGTAGCTGACAAGAATGGGATTATGAGTATTTTACTCAAAAACTTAAAAAAACCAAAATTGTCAGCAGCTGTAAGCAAAATATGTCCATTTTAAAGTGACATATGAAACTGAAAAAAGGAAACTTGAACAGTACAAAGGAATGAAAGTTGTGAACACTAGCATTTCCATTATACGTATTAACAACTGATACATAAGCACACATAGGAACTGATTCAATGCTTTGAAATTAATACTTCTTTTTCTTTTATGGTAGCAGAAAAGATGTTGTTTTCCTTCTCAGTAGTTTAGAGATTCATCCAAAGGATTCTGCTCAGGACTGCACATATTAGCAGGTTGATTATTTTCCTTGTGCAGAAATACATTATGTGGTTTATAGCTAGAGTTATTGTATCATGCCTGTAAGAATACAGGACACATTCTCATTTAGAACATTGGAGTTTAACTTATTTAAAAGCAGGGAACTGTCCTTACTTGTTAGTCTGATAGAGCTTAATACTATTTAACTGAACACTGTCAGTGACAGAATTATGCACCTATTGTTGTATCTGTAATTTGCTGCATAAAGCGTTTTCTAGATAGTCCAGAAGGAATAATTGTCACAAGAAATTTGTTGTTAAAGACCAAACAAATATGTAAAAAGTGAACATGAAAGTCATCTACCACATGTAAGTTTACTGTGAGCAGCACAGCTGAGAGTATAATGTCCTCAGCCAAATAAAAATTCCTTCTAAACAAGTATCCTGTCCTCAGTAATGGGCAATCTTGAAAGCTTAGGCAAAAGCATAAAACAGGGCAAACTACAGGGCAATTATTCAGCATCTTTCAGCGATCTATAATGTCAGTAATTCTGTGAGACAGAGATACCATCATGCTCAAGTAGCACTAACAATATCATCTGACGAATGAGGCACAAGAGAGACAATAGTGCAAGTGAGTCCTAGATTTGGCTTAACATCCAGAGCTGAAGTCTTTTGAAAGTGTCCTCTAATTGTAAATGCTCACCTCAAAGGCTGCCAAGAACAGAAGCACTCCACACTAGCCAACAATAAAAAAAGTCCACCTCCTTGCACTTTTCTCATCTGATGAAAGGAGAATAAGAGTCTTAATTTCTGTGGTTTTTTACTGAGAAGTAGAAAGACATGATTAAACTTTGTGAAAATATGACATTTAAATACATCTAAAGAGCTATCAATATAATAAATGGCTACAGTTCATTACCATTTGAGTTAATTAAGTTAATTTATTTCAAATCCCAGTGCCCTCTCTAACTCATTCTCTGGTGTTCCGGTTTGGCCAAATTTAGAAATGCATACTTTGAGAGAAGGCACAACTACCCCTCCCCCCACCAGGTTCAGGAAAAAATAAATTTTCCTCAAAGGAAAGTGAAAGAGATAAAAACTATTTATTTAACAAACACACGGGAAAAGGACAATAATGCTAAATAATAAAATCTCTCACTGTGGAGAAAAAACGTGGGAAAGTGTTCGAGTCCTCCCTTTGGTCTCCTCGGAACTGGGGCTTGGCCCAGGGCCAGGCCCTCTGTGCCCGGTGAAAAGTCCTCCCGATGTGCTCTGATGTTACAGCAATCAAGCAGTCCAGTAGAAAAGGGGAAAAATCCGAAATTCCAGGGAAGGAAAAATTCAACTCTCAGTCTCTCTCCGGAGAAAAAACAGCTGAACAACTGGCCAAAAAAACTGTCCTGGGCGCAGCAAGCCGGGTGCTTCCTCCTCTCCCCTGCCACCACTGGGAAACCAATTGCTATCTGTGTGTGACCTTGAACAAGCTGCAAACTGCTTTGAAAAAGTTTTGCTCACTTTTTCCTTCCCCCTCTCAGGCTCAGTTTAGAGGCATAGAAAGGCACAAAAATTAATTTCTGGGCATAGGCAGCAATATGGGATACACATCATAAAGTCACCCCAAGACATCTGGGAAGTAGGTCCTATAGTGATAGGACAAGGGGTTGTGGTTTTAAACTAAAAGATGGTAGATTCAGACTAGATATGTAGAAGAAATTTTTCCACTGGGGAAACACAGGACTAGTGAGGAGGGCTGGGAGCCCTTGGCACAAGAGAACTCTGCACTCCCTTGGAGGAGAGAGGCCTGAGGCCAAGGTGATCTTCCCCAGAGATAAGCAACCTTCCTCGGGTCATGGTGAGAAAGTGAACCACCCCCAGCATGCCTTGTTTCTATATGGTAATACCCAGTACCCAGTTGGCTAGTTGGTTTCTACCCCACCCCCTGCCTACCCCGTATAACCTCTGCCCCCTGGCCCTGGTGTAGGGAGCCTTGTCCCTGGCCTTCCCTTCACAGAGGCTGCTGGACAATAAAGGCTGCCTCTGTGGAACTGCTATACGAGGCTCCTGTCTCCCTATCCCCGAGTTGCCTTGGGTGATTTCACAAAGGGCTGAATCACAAGAGCTGGAATCACTTGTAGCTGAGAAATCACTACACTTGCTGAAATCACCTGCTGCCCAGGGAAGCCGGCCACCGCTCCTGGAAGAGCTGTTCCTTGCAGGACACTCTGTCTAGGAAGATCATGGCACACCGGGTTGTCCACCCCCGGCCCCCTGTTATAGCAAGAGACTAGGTTTTCCAGAGGGGTTCTACATGTCCCGTCCATGGAAACATTCAGGATCAGATCAAATGGGACTCTGAGCAACCTGATCAAGTTGAAGATGTCCCTGCCCATTGCAGTGTGTTGGGGACTAGATTAACTGTAAAAGTCCCTTCTAACCCAAACCACTCCGATTCTATGAAATGTAGCCCGTACTGATGGATGTGAAACTATGAGACTCTGTGCAGTTACTTAAAATGATCATCACAGCTATGACCTAACTCCCCAAAGGCTGAAGACTCTTGCAATACATATACTGCCTGGATGGTTTGAAGTGTATTTTAGCTTCTGTAGTATATGAAGAGAGTGTTTCCATACGTGACTGCTTATAATGAGCCCCTACAGTATGTCCACCAACACATGGATTCAGCTAAAATTCAAACAGTATATGTATGTCAAAATAGTCTTCCAGTATTTATTTAACCTCCCTAGAAGGAATGATTTAAAATATACCAAACTTTTTGACTTCAAAAGTTATTCATAGCAGAATAGCATTCACAGGAGCTATCCAATCTTAAAACTTCAGTATGTACCTCCAAGTTAATCATCGGACTGCAATTAGTGCAACTAGACTCTACTGTGTCCATAGCCGATGCTAATTTATGCTGCTTTAGAGAATATAAAACTGTGTCACTAATGTTTAATTAGAAGGGAAGGGTAGGTAGATGGAGATGCTGAAGAATTACAGTGCCATTAAGAGAACAGACATATATTAAAGTATGGTAAAAAAGACCATCTGCCGCATCAGTGAGTACGCTCCAGAGGCAGCACTTCACTGTACCTTAGGAATCCTGCCGAAAACTCCAGACAGTGGGTCTGAAAAACACATGCCAAGGGGACCAGAGCAGGCTACCAATATTGCTGCCTCCACACCTTTCGGACTTGGGCCATGCATGGTGATGGGGACCTCAGCACCAAGGTGCCATTAGGGTTAGGGTTATGATTCAGAGAGCCACAGAGCCTAGAGCTCCAGGGACAATGGGGCTGGAAAATGTATAGCAAGGGGATCATGGCGGGGTTCCGACACTGCTATCTTCACACCTAATATAGATCACCAGTGGTGGTGGCATTAGCTGAAACTATATGTAGATGGGGGAGATCACTTGACTAGTTTACCATAGACAGAGACTGAAGGGAGACATTTTTGCAGTCTGCAGTTTCCTCATAAGGGCAATCTCTCCTCTCCAATGACCAGTAAGAAAACATGAGTGAATGGCCTGAAGCTGTGTAAGGGGAGATTTAAGGAAAGGTTCTTCACCCACAGGGTAGTTGGGTGCTGGGAGAGGCTCCCCAGGGAAATGATCATGGCACCAGACCTGCAAGATTTCACAAAGTATAAAATTCGGATAGTGCTTTCAAGCATGTGGCATCTTTCTTAGAGTGATTCTTCACAGGGCCAAGAGTTGGACTTTGATGATCCTGGTGTTTCTCTTCCCACTCAGTCATTCTTTGATTCTATGGTTCTAAATAAATCCCACTCTGTTTTTGATGGATGTTAGGTGGGTAAGGTTTTCCCTTCCCAGTTAATAGTATCAGAAGATCCAGATTGCAAATCTGTAGCATATAATTTGGTTCAGATTTAGGCTACTCTTTTTAAAATCATTTTCCTAGTAGCAAAGTATTTTTATAGAACATAAGCAGCATCTTATTACTCAGTTCAATCTCAGGTATATATTTTTTATAGGTTGTTAATATATATCAACAAGATTTTCTTTCTGTACATATATCCTAGATTTGCTGTATTCCTCGGATGAAACAAAAACTCCAAATATGTTGATTTCTGCAAGTTGCAGCAGTGTTATTTCTAATCTTCCATATTTACAGCTGCGGCTCCTCTTTTATAGCAGTATCAATTCCTCACGGAGCAACCCCCAATAACTAACTAGATTTGCAAGCTAACCAATGTATTTATGTAAGCGGAGAGAGCCAACTGTCTGTAGTCTGACAAATCATAAAAGGAACTGTGGCATGCTCTTATATTACAATAAAAAACTTATCTATCAAATGGGAAATTGTAATGCTTGCTGATATTTTCAGCCAAAAGATACAGTAGCACACCCCTTTGATCTCAGCAACCATTTTCTCTAAGTACCTACGAAGCAAAATTATACAGCAATCTAGGAAGTACAGAACAGTTTGTATGTCAAATACTGCAATCGTCTTCTATGCATACATACCACCTTTTAGAAAACGCCCTTTTGCAAATCACTGATTTTCAGTCAAAACAGAGCTGTAATCTAAGGGACCTAAGTTTGTTACCAGCTGAATGAAAGTTTCCAACATATATAAGTGACAGAAATGCCATTTGAATAAAAGAAGTTATGGTCTGAGAGAGGGAAGGGGAGAGAAGAGGAGGGGAGGGGAAAGGAGGGGAGGGGAGGGGAGGGGAGGGGAGGGGAGGGGAGGGGAGGGGAGGGGAGGCGAAGGGAAAGGGAAAGGAGAAGGAGGAGAAGGAGAAGGAGAAGGAGAAGGAGAAGGAGAAGGAGAAGGAGAAGGAGAAAGAGAAGGAGAAGGAGAAGGAGAAGGAGAAGGAGAAGGAGAAGGAGAAGGAGAAGGAGAAGGAGAAGGAGAAGGAGAAGGAGAAGGAGAAGGAGAAGGAGAAGGAGAAGGAGAAGGAGAAGGAGAAGGAGAAGGAGAAGGAGAAGGAGAAGGAGAAGGAGGAGAAGTCATGCACAGGCTCTCAATCTTCTGTTGTGAGAGGACAACAGTCCAAGCACTTATTTGGGATTTTAAGCCCTAGATTTCATCTCTTCAGCAGCCATTCAATCTTGGTTTTTTGCATTTTTTAATATCCAGATGTTACAATTTTAATTTTAGATTAAATTAATGAAGGGATTTCACTCTGCAAAATTAATTGACAACAAAAAAAATGAAAATACAATTTTGTTTTCAGAAGCCATACTAAATTTCATGGTTTATTTTTTTTATGCTTTCATTTAAATCAATCACAATGCTTTAAAATATCTTTTAGGTAAAATATTCTCAACTGAAATTGTGCCATATGGGCATATGGAGAAAAATAATTCTTTTCACAACAGATCTTAATAAAGAGAAAAATAAAAGATTTTTTTTTCCCTATGTAAAAGACATCAAATTGTATACTTTGAACCTTGTCTTTTTTTGCCAAAAAATGAATTGTTCAGTGAAAAGATATTAATCCCACCTATCACCTTTTGTCCCCTATGCATATATATGAGTTTCTGTGTAAAGGGACATTATTTAAACATAAACCTTACTCATACTATAACAAAAATTCTAAAAAAAATTATTAGAGTTTATTTTTATTTTTATTTTCTTATTTTAATTTAAGCAATTTTTTTTTCTAACTTTTGGCATTTAATCCTGAGTGCTGAAAACATGTTCTATTACTTCCCATTTTCAAATCACACACTCTACCAGCTTTAGAAAGGAAGACTTATGGTTTCTGGCCAACTAAGGAAAAGTATGCACAACTGTGTTCCTTATTGGAAAGAACCCTAAATTTAACTCTAAAACCTGTCAGTGTGTTTCCTTCTGTAACTGGATGAGCATTGATGACTGGCAAAATTACAAATCTCTCACCTCTGTGTTATTGCATGCACCATTCTCTTACTCGGAGGTGGTTTTTCTTCCTGGAATGACTGCACAGACCCATGGCACATCATATATGCAGTAAGACTCATGTCTTAATCCTGCTGGATGTGCACTTTACTTCTGATACATGATGCAATAAATCTATAATTTCTTTTTAATTTGCTGTATTTGCTATGTTTGGTTCAAATAGGTGTTTCATAGCCTCCCATTTTCTGATTGAGGTCTAAGATTTCCTGAGTTTGCTATCTTCCCAAAGACAATGAGGAACAGGAAATTTAATTTGCCAGTGTAGAGCAAAACACTTTGGGGTGGCTCAACTATCTTAACAGAACTTCTTTGTCCAGAGGATTGATTAATTTTTGTCAATGGCATAGCATGTTCTGTGCATGGTGGCCATTTAAATGACAGTCTGGAACTACATATGGCATACCTGGCTCTGGCTTCAACTTGAAATAATGAGTTACAGTAGGATTTATCTCCTAAATTTCTCTGCCTAAAAGTTGAGCATAAAGCCCAAGATAATTTTCAATATTTCTTCTAATGTTAATGAAAGAGACAGATGCCTTCATGGGACACTTATTCCCACCATCATTTAGGTTGGGTATGCAGCACTCTTGGAAATGGTGGTCTGTCAGCTGCCTGTGGATGGCTAGTTTGCCATTGGCTGGCTAACTTAACATATGCAGTGAATTGTTCTTTACTTTAAAAATTCATTATGCGTATCTCAAGATAGGATGTCTTATCTCTGGCTTGTTCCTAGGCAGAAAGTGTTGAAATGTTCAAGTGCCCTAGGTGAGGTGTTTTGAGGTTTGCTTGTGTTTTTTGATCCTGGCTTTAAATCAGCAGGAGAGAACACCTGGTACACGCCCAGTTGTGTGGGTATGTGTGTGCCCTTTATGTATGAGTGACTGTTTTGTTCTAATGCTTCTGAAGCTAGTTGAAGGACAAAACAAACACTGAAAAATTAAATAAACATGAGACTAGATATTGGGTTGTATCAGGGCTGAGTTGGCACCAAAAGACTCCAACAACTAGTTCAACCAAATGCTGTGCTTTCATACAGGAGCAATCCCAGGAAATATAAAGCTGTCATGAAGACTCTTTCATCATCCCCAGTCTCTAGAAATGGAGAAGGTCTAAAACTGTCCATAACCACAGTGTTTTCAATTACCATAACTGTCCACTGAAGCCATGCACAGGCAAAGTCTGCTCTGAGTTGCCTGCATATGTGCTGGGAGCTTGGATTGTGCAGCTGGTTATATGTGATGAAAAACAATATTGTATAAATGCCTAAATTCTAAATGAGCATTTTATCTACTCTTGCAAAATAAATTTGATTTGCATTCAATTAATGACATAAGTGTGCTTCACTGAAAAGTATCCTAATCCAGTAAGTGTTGTGCTATCTTCCATAAAAGTAAAATAAATACATTTTCCTTGAGATGCTGAAGTAATAAAAAGCAGCATATTTTCCAGTCAAATAATTTAAGTCTTTTAGGTCTTTTCTTGTCTCCCATGAGTTCTCTACTACTTTATCAAATGAAAGAACAGAGAGAAAAAATAACTCCAAGGAAAAGAAGAAAAGAATCATTGCTTACAAGCTTAGCAATTATAAAGCAAAGGGAAAAAAAAAGAGAGTATCAGATAAATTTTCTTATTGCTAACAGTAGCAAAAATCCCTGGAGGAAAGGATTTTAATGCCATCCCTAGAAGGGAAAAAAAGCCTGAGCCAGCAGCGTGGTATTACAATACTTTTTAAGGTTTCTCCAGGGATGCTAAGGAAGAGAAAATAGATATATATGTAGTGGTGGTAAAGAAGGCCTAGACTTTGATCTAATGCAAATTCCAGTTCAAGTTAACTAGTTAAGTCTCCTCAGATACTTTCATCCTGGAAACTTACTGAATACAGGTGTACAAGATTAAAATATAGAAAAATACAGAGCAATACATGTCACACAAAAATGTTGTCCCATCAGGAACTTTAGGAAGCCCTTGTTTTTCCAGAAGCTGAGCCTCTCCTGTGACTCCAGATGCTAAAGGAGGAAGGAAACACTATGAGCCCTTTTTTTTGAAGAATGTAACCTGCTTTCTGGTATGTTCTGGCAACTGCATGTTCCCTTTGAGAAAAAAAGCAAAGCAAAATGCCCCTTAATACACGGTACATAAATTGCAAAATTGCATCATCTGTCACCTTACTGCAAGCAAAAATGCTATGATTATTGCCAGATAAAATTTATAGTAGACAAACTGTATTACCTCACAGCGGAACATCAAATTACTTAATACTCAAAGTCTGTTTCTCTTCCTTGATAATAAAAAGATGACCATATTAATGGAACTTGTTCTGGTTCTGGTTCATAATAATTGAGGTGCAACACTTTTCAAATTCAGGGGCCAGAGGTTAGGCATGTCTGGGAATTTGACTCTTCAAGTTTAAACATTTGGCATGCCAGATGTTAAGGACAATAACCCCACAGTAAAGGCATTAACAATTAGAAATTTGCAGCTCTGGAGTACAGAGAGATTAAATCAAAAGCTAATTTCTCAAATACTTTTGGGATGGGATGAGAAAAAGAAACAGCAATCTGCAAGAAAGGAAGAAAACTTATGAAATTTAGCTATCCAGTTGAATTTTAGAGATGTAGAAAGTATTAAATACACTGAAAGGCTTTATGGGATATTAGAGGATTATTTAGGTGCTTGCTTCCTGATGATAACATTGGTTATGACACTGAATCATTACAGATATATCGATGCAATAATATCACAAGATTGCCTGATAAACACCGCAGAAATACTGTTTATGCTGTTGTATGCTGTGCAAGCAGCTTTCTGGTTAGCTGGAAATTAAAGCAAACTCCTCAGAATACAGGATCTTGAAGAAATTTGGGTGGAGATAAGCAATGTTAAGATAAAGGAAATGAAAGAACCTAATTTAAGTTCAGAGTACAAACAAGCACATCTATATATAAACACAAGTAGGCATGCAGTCACGCTCAAGAGACTTAATAGATGAAAGACAGAGGAGGGAAAATAGAAGGCCGCAGTTCAGTGGAGATCCTTAATTGATTAGAATGCCCACAGCAGTTAAGAGACAACTGGAGGAATCAATTAAATATTACAGATGAGTTATAGCAAGCATAAAACTCTTAAATAATCAAGTGAAGGCAAAAAAAATAGACAAGTAAAAAAGAACCAAGAAACTGAGATATGCTAAAGGTCCACTTTTTGTGTCATGCACAGTCAAATATTTTCTTTCTCCACACGTTGCACTTCTTGTATATAATACTTCGCTTCTTCGTGGAAATTAAAAGAGCACATTAAAATAACTTTGAATATTCAACATGACCGTCACGTTCAAGTGTGTCAGGAAGGGGTGTACCATGTCTCTAGCTCAGTCTGCTGGTCATGAGAGGAGGAAAAATCTTTCCAGTGAAATATGGTTTAACAAATTTACATAATAAGATTCTGTATCACCCCCTCACACAGAAGCCATAAATTTCTTCAAGCTGGCTATAAGTTATCCTAACACAGTTATACAATAACCACTGACATTTTGGTTAGAAGTAACTTGTTGCAAGCTTTAATAAACTCTTATGAATCTCAAAAGGGACTGGGAGGCATTTGTAACTGAAGTAGAGAATCAGCAGAGGTCGTAAGCAAGTTTTTTAGAGACCCTATACACACACTAGGTAATTTCATCATATTGCAAAAGATTTCTTAGGACTTGTGGAAGCCTATTTCAAAGAATATTGATTCACATAAACTGCTGCAGGTATGTTTGGGTTTAACAGAATCTTGGAATGTTTTGGATTGGAAGGGATTTCTGAAGTAAAACACAGCAAACACAGGAATATATGTCCAGTTATACTGACTCTATTCTAATACAATAATCAAATAGTTTAACCTGCAATACATGCAGAAGGTTTTAACTTCACTTATCACAGAGCATTTCAAATGCCACAGTGAAATTACAAGTCACCTCCTCTTACATGTTGCAATAACTTACATTCATATATGGTTTTGCTGGGATTTTTTACCTGAGAGGATTGAAGACTACTTTTAGCTTTCTGTGGGTATTTACTTGTCTGAGGAGAATACTTGAAAATGTTTTTAATATCATATAGCTGTTTAATCTTTAGCTGCAGTCAATCTGTATCTATCTTCTGTTTGCAAAGAAGGACACCACCAAAGACAACATGAAAAGTCATACTGATCTTGATCTGTGTGAAGGTTCACCTCATTTCCAGCAATTTTAAATGAACACAAGTTAAGGGGAAAGTAATTTTTAAGTGTATGAAAGAAACCCTTAAATTGCACACACACAGTTTCTCAGGATGAAGGTCAAATGCACCACCTGAACACTGACCTCCAATCTTAATGTATAAACAGCTTTTTACGGAATTTCAGCTGTCATTTTATAGAAGCAATTGCCTTATACTGGAAGGTGAGTATGAAACTTTGCCCTTTTACTTTTGTGACTGTGATTATGCTGCTTTCTCTGAGTAGGCAGAACAAGAATTAAATATTATTTATAATTTACTACTCCTCTGTGCACACAAACACATGCACCATACAAACACACACAGCAGTCTATACAATTTGATGATTTGAATAGATATAAGTGGGAGGAAAAAACATCACTGTAAGGGTGATCAAACACTGGAAAAAGTTGCTTGGAAAGGCTAGTTGTAGGAAAACTTTCCTCAGACAAAAAACCTCCTCAACCAGAAAGGCCCCCTGATCAACCAAGCCTAGTTGAACCTGCTACCTGCTTTGGAACAAGGGTGAGTGTAGAACTCTTTTGGTCCTTTCTAAACTAAATGATTCTGTAATTCTATGATTATGTTAGCCATTAATCCTACTTACTATGGTAATCTCTTCTGTACAGGGAAAAAACCCAGCCCATTTTAAAAAATCATTCCTCTGAAATCCTGCAAGAAGATACAGCTTTCCAGATGATCTTTCACGTGTGACTCCTCAGGTGTGATTTCTTCCAAGTCCTGAAATAGTACTAAAAGGAAAAGTTGTGACCCTTTTATGAGTGACAACCATGCATTATATATGTATTCTGTCCTAAGGAGATGTTGTGAACAGTTGTCAATACCTTTCATAAGTCTGTTTTAGATAGGCATTAGGATCTTTGGTAACCTGTCATTGGAATTATTTACCTGTCCCTTTATAATCAGTTGTTTTCACCTTCTTGACCCCAACAACTTTCTCCCTTGTACAAGACTCAGTAAAAACCTAAAAAAAAAACTAAAACCCCTCTATTTTCTATACTTATAACTCACAGCAGCACTATTCACACAAAAATGTAGGAAAAGATGACTACTTTCATGGATTTATGTCCTCATCTGAGAGTGAATACTGTTTCTTGATAATCAGTAAATTCAGTTAATTCAGGCATTTCCAGCTACTGAAGTAATTGTTGATCAAACAGTTTTCTGAGGGTTTCTTTAGGAGAACCCAGATATTAAGGAGAAGGAAACCAAAAAGAAGGAAGATGTTAGAACTACTGGAGCATAATGAATAGGTTGTGGTATTCTGACTGCATTTTTCCCAGCCTGCAGAAAAATGGCAATGCCAAGGCTGTACTTAAAAAAGGACAAGTGTGAAGAAATTTCCAAAACAGAATCCATCTATGGTAGCAAAACATTTTTTGAAGCTCTAGAGCAAATATCACATCATGGTAGAAATTTTCATATTGTTGCTCCAGTGAGTGAAGGAACAAACATATGGCAATGAATTATTGCAAGACAGACTTACAAAGGTAAATAGGAAATATGGTTTCTACTGGAAACTAATGTTCATTGTTCCAATCAATCCTACCATGTACCTACTAGCACCATCAAACACCTAGGTGGTATAATTAAATATATATGCACACACACAAATACATTTATATAGTCATTGCTACTCACAAATTTTGTAGAAATTGGTCTGAAGTTAAACAAAAAGTCAAAGGTACTTGCCATGATACAAACATACTCATATGTATGAAGTCAATAGGACACACATATGTACTTAGAGACATAGGATTTGCCTCCTTGATAAGCCGAGAATGGAGTAAAGTGCCTCCTTCCAACAGAGCTGCCTGAATAACAAGAGGTGCTTACAAGTTGGATACACCAATAAACCAGGAAAGGCTAATCCACTGGACTCTTACTGCAAATCCACAGGTTATAAACAGTCTGCAAGGGGTTCCTCTCACCTAACTAAGTGCATCAAAATTAAATAGCTTCTCAGTAAAGAACGGTAATTTCAGTCTGTCATCTTAGTGGTCAGCAACCACTCATTAATTTAGGGCTGATTCCAGGCACCAAAAAAATAGTAGAAGCTGTATTTCCAAGATATTGCAGCCATTGCCAAGGACCACGTATGAGAAGAGGGAACATAAATATCTGCTTACACCAAACACCCATTTTACCCTCCTTAAAGTGTACTAAAGAAAGTGGATATTATCCACATTACCTCACTCCTTTTCTTTTGGTCTCTTTCTTTCTGCACATGCAAACGTATCAACAAGAAGGATATCAAGAAAGAGAAAAGGACGCATATTTAGTTTCCATTTTCTTGTCTTCAAAGCTTTCCAGGAAAAAAAAAATTCTGTTACATTTCATTTTCTTTTCAATCTTTTCCTCAGCTGGGTAGCTGGGATTCCTGCTTATGTAATGAGCAGCAGTATAAATTCCACTTCATACTGATAGTCTTCTTCTGTTAAAATTTCCCTGTTTCCTGATTTATGGGTGTGTTCAAACATCCTACTCTTAGGATTGTCTTGTTATGTATAGGAAGAAATGATCCCTCATTTGCTGGAGTCATCAATGTAAAATCATTTGGTGACATTTAAATATGTTAATTTATGGGGGGAATGGATAATTTAATTATAATACACAAGCATTTACATACTCTGCTATATTTGCATAAAAAATTGTCAAAACCCACTGCAACTAGTAAAAATAGAAATAAATCTTTAATTTCCCAAAGAAATCTTCAAACATTATGTAGGGAAAACACACTAAGCATCGCAATTCAGGTTAATCATAGTTTATCACTTCTGCAGGCTCATGAATGTAGTGAAAAAGTGTATCTTTTCCATGCAATATTGTGGGGTGGTGTTTGATTTTTTTTTTTCTTTCAGAAAGGAAACCAAAGAAAACGAGTAATAAAATAAAATAGACAATGTGACAAAACAGAAATATATTTAAACCCCAAATATTTATACAAGAGCGACTACAGAACCCTCAAATCCCTGAATGTTATTTCAACTAGTATGCATTCCTTCTGGTATAAGGAAAGTGTTATTATTGGTTTGAAAACCTTTGAATCAATCCACATTACTGCTCTAGGCATTGCCAGCCTAGTTTAGAAGTCCTAAATAATGAAGTCTAGGCTTTCCTTTGTAGTTTTAACTTTTTTCATTACCTTTCAGACATACTTAAATTCTGCATTTCTTGGAAATGAACCAAGGAATCTATGAAAAGAACGTGTGCTTAAAACTAGAAAACTCACCTGGGTTTTTTTCCCCTCAAAAACACTCAGCAGCCTACTTTCCATGGCCTTTCCCTGCAGACAATTCCAATAATGAGCACATTTGCCTTCAAACCCAGGCAAGGTGTTTTTCACATCAACACTGTGTATATACATACTTTTGTGCTTTAGTTGTCCATTATAAAATAAAGGGAAGAACATTTGGTTTTTTCATAGGGGTTCTTGAAGATACAGATTTAAGATAGTGAGACACTTTAGAGATCTCAAATAGCAAGCAGCAACACACTGGTAACTACAGATTTAATCCATTAGAGTGCCTCTTTTCATCTTACTTACTCTGATTACCTTGTGAAGTCACACTTCTTTTACTTCCCATCCCTTAGATGCCTTTAAATTCTTCTAATGATTTTTTTCTCATGTTGAATTTGAATGATAATAATAATCACTCAAGAGAGTATTAATTATCTCAGTTTCCTCCTAAGTCAATCCAAGATGTCTGGTACAAACTGTTGTTATTAAAAGGGGATTTAGATGTCAGAGCTTTGGAAGAAAGCCTAGAGAACTTGAGCTTGATGATTTTTCCATGAGGAAATTTTTCAAGACAAGCTAAAACAGAGCTCTTGGTGAGATGTTTCAGGCCACATGTGTGAACTGAGCTGTGAGGCTGCCACAGTCATGATTCACTGGAATTTTTGAAAGTAACCACTGATTCCAGAGTTTGGAATTCTATCCTCCAGATAAACTAAGCTGGTTACCAGGAGTTCGGCATGTGATAATACTGAGAGGAAAGAAATGTAATTATGTCTTTTTCTGGGAGATAATTCCCTGTATATTCAATGAATGGGAATGTGTGTGTTCATGTGTTCCCCAAGCTAAAAAGAGTAACAAAAAATATTTTACAAGTTTTGGAGGAATATATTCTAGATTAATGACAAATTCATACAGTGCACACTATAAACAAACCATTTATTTTCTCCTTTTATTTCAAATTTTTTGCTTACAGTTTATATAGTAATTAACTGAGAACACAAGTTCTAACTAAAGAAGAAGAAGACCTCAAGGTGTGTAAGAATCAACTTTTGCAAAGCTCTGAGTGTCACTATAAATGACTTGCTCCCTTTCTGTTTTCTAAATAACTTGATTACTACTCCCAGACCATAGCAGGAATACAATTCTTTTGCTTGTCTGAATTTACAAGTCTCTCCCACATAAGCTCAAAATTTATGGTAAGAATTAGATAATATGAAACTTTGTTCTTGTCTTTTGACAATACTTTCCAGAATATTTTCCCTCAGCTACTATTCATTATGGCAGCTGGTGTGGGGTCAGTAGCTCTGACCGAGGAAGCTGTGACCGGTCCGGAGAGATGGTCCCATGGAGGATTGTCTTCCCGAGGCCCTGTGTCTTCCCTCAGCTGCTGGCCAGGAGGGCCTGTGCAGAAGCTGTCAGCTCTTTAGTGATTATCAGCTCGTGATTTCAGCTCAGCTCTGCAGGGCAGCCTCCAGGCCAGACCAGGGAGAGACAAGAGGCTCGTGTAGCTGTTCCGCACGAGGCAGCTTTATTGGTCCAGTGAAGGGGAGCCAGGGACGAGCATCTCTCTGCCCTCGCAGGTGCAGGGGGCTAGCTTTATAGGGATACAGGGGGTGGGTGTCAGAGGGTGAGGGCCAATGGGTTACAAAGGATCTGCATAGGGTCTCCCAGAGGATTCTGGGTTTGTCTTCTTCTCGCCGTAACTGAAGAGTAGCTGCCTTCCCAGGGGGGGTCCTGCTGGGAGATTGAGCACTCTCCTTATCTCAGCAGACATCCCTCCAGGGCAGGGGCTGGGCATACCCCACAATTCATGACTGTATGGTTTTAACCTACCTGAAAAATTTGGTAACCTTAGACATTGTCAGAAACAATAGACAGTTTAATCTTACCAGGGAGATACATACATTGCATCAATCTGTTTTCACTGTACTGTTAAAAGGCCACTAAAAGGCTGTTCCTTCAGGACAAGAGGCCATGAGCACAAACTGAAACCTTCAGTCTGAACAGAAGAAAGCGCCGTTTTACTGTGAGAGCGGCTGAGCACTGTCAGAGAGGTTGCAGGATCTTCTTGGGGATGTTCCAAAACCTACTGGAAATGGTTCTGCACAGCCTGTCCTAGGTGACCCTGCTTTAGCAGGAGGATTGGACTGGACGGCTTCCACAGGTGTCTTCCAACCTCAGGTGTTCTGTAATTCTGTGAAAGTCTTCCAACTTTCACTAACCATGATACAGTATCAATGTGTAGATGGAAAAATAACTTCTTCTGGAGAAATAACAACCTATCAGAATCGTCATCACAGATTAAACTCTTAAAGGCTGTGTCCTTGTCCTCTGCTCTTGAGAAGCTGTGATGGATGCCATTCCCTACAAATTATCTCTATCCCTCTTTAGATGTAACATTCTCAGGCTCTTTGGTGTCACTTCAAATATTCTTCAAGATTTAGTACAATTTCAGTAGCTCCCTCATCTGGACAATGTGGATGAGGGTACTCAACTGCCTATTTAAAAGTGCTCAAATATTTGTGGATGAAAAGCGTAAGAAAAAGGGAGATATCTTTCTTGCTAGAAATCAAAAACTAGGGGAGGCTTTTCATTCTTTATTTGCAACTTCAATTCTAAAACTTCCTGCACTCATATTACAGAAATTAAATCACACCTATCAGAAACTTCAAAGTTACATATATTTTATTTTAGCCATTAGCCTGGTAAGCAATATTCTGCAGAGTTAGCTCTGATTCCATTCCAGACTGCAAACCTCGTTAGCTACAATGTTTTGATGTGCTTTTATCCTTCATTAGTATTTTGGAGCTTTTTCCCTCTTCACTTTACCTCTTTATTGCAAAGCATCTCACTCTCTTCTAATTTATGTACAGTTGTGCCCAGCCTCAAAATGTCATTAAGTTGATAGGTCACACTTTAAATTAAGTTTGTCATATAAAAGTGTAATTTAGATCCAATAAAACAGTTATTACCACTTTTAATTAGGAAAAGTAGGAGTTGGGTCTGTCTGAGAGACATTCTTAAGACATAACCGTGCAGAGAGCCAGGCTGCAGGTTTTTTCATTCAAGTACAATTGCTGATTATTGCAGCAGCCCTATTCAAATTCAGCTGAGGGTGCATTCATTTGTCAGCAGAACAAAACTCAATTAAGAAAAGAAAGATATTTGGAAATTACAGTTTCACGTGTTCATTGGATCTCAAGTTTTACTTGATTGCAATGGTGCTGTCTCAGATTTAATAAATGTGCACTGTTCCTTTTTCAAGTGGTTACAGAGGCATTCTTGCAACATCCAAGAACATGCAATTGGGATGAAGTCTGATATTGATGCATCTAAAAGCAATGGATTTTTTTTCCCCTGGTTCATTAGCAACACTTGTCACACCCTGAGCAACAACTCATTATCTGTTTATACCTGTCAGTTTGAAAAGTAAACACAGCAATAATTTACAGTCATTTTCGAAGGGAGATACATCTGGAATAGCAAACTGAAGTTCTGTGTGGTATGAAGCTGGATATGTAGGATATAACACAGGACATAAATGTGCTATTTGCAAAATGTCTGCACTTGACAAGTCTGCTTCTGCTGAATGTTACTACTCCTCTCCATTTTATCAGCAGCGAATAAATTGCCTGTTTACCAAGGAAGCTAATAAAATACCTTTGAAAGCACAATAATCATAAAGGGACACTGGTTTTATTTGAGAGACTAGTTGTAGTCACAAGCGCAGAGATTTTAGGTTAGTGGAGCTGTACTGAATTTAAGACTTAGGGCAGTGGCACAGAGGAATCAGGCCTGTGGCACGGACTCATCTGCAGTTTTAATCCCTCACTAAGATGGGGTTTTTTACCTGCAATGTCTTTTACACAAAAATACAGATGTGCTTGTGGCTGCAGAACAAGGATACTTTCATCAGAAAACTAAACGGCTAAATATAGAACATCAATAAGAAAATAAACAGTCCTCGATCCAAAAGCGAATACATATCAAACATGAAAAAATGTGACATTTACCTTAAAATATAGAGGTTAACTCTTTTATTTAATAATGCTGTCTGGAGTTGTCTTTGCAGTTCCAAAGGATGCACAGTATCCCATCTTTTCACAACACATTATACTACATCAATTCACTTTTTTTGTTTTGGATGCAAATGTAATACATAGAGAGACAGATAGGTAGCTACATACATACATATATACACATATATATACACACATACATATACATGTGAGTATACAGTCAGATGGACTTTCCAAGAGTGCATTTTCCAAAGTTTTTAGATTTTCAAAGGACCAATTGAGTGTTAAATGTCAGTATTTTGAAAAACTAGGTATATTTTGTGTATCTTTAGTCACCAGATTTTTTTTTTTATCTCATATTTTCCATACAGCTGTTCCTTAAAGTATTAGAGTGGCAAGGTTATGTGCTATAGTAGTTCCTCTGTAAGGGGAAGTGATCAGCTCACCTCTATAATTGCTTTTCTAGAGCTCCAGGCATAGATTTGCCATGAACCTTTAATTCCCTCTCATACACCACCTACTACATCTTGTCTCCTGCTCCATTCCTATGGCATAGGTACGATTCATTTTCCCAGCATTTTGTTGCAACATCTGCCTGGCTCCCCAGTCTTACGTGCTGGATGCAATAAATCAACCACAAGCAGAATTTCCCAAGAGTCTAGGATAGATTGCTTTTTTCAAAGTTAAACCTCATGTTGTCCTCTTGCCTAATATATGCCCTGATGTTGAGAAAGTCCCCTTTCACAGAACCACCTTAAGTTCAACCATTTGCAGCTATACACTATTTGCATCTGCCTCCGTATTTGCTGAACAAAACGCCAAAAGTTTACCTCTTCTAAGGCACCCTAATACCCTGGTATTGAGAATAGCCAAGAAATGATCCCCAGGGAAAAATGTAAGACAAAAGCAAGCATTTAGTGATATCCTTCTAGTCTTCATCTCTTTGTGGCTTAAAAAGAATTCCTTCCTGGATTTGTGGATAATATGTACTCCTTACTTTATTTATATCTTTGTATCTTTTACTATTTGTTGAATCTTTTTTTTTAACTATTTGTGTTTTCAGCATCTCTAGGCTATGTCAGTGGTTTGAAACTAAACAGAGCCAGGAAATATTCCCAAACTGGAACTAGATCATCTGCTAAGCTGTTACAACAGTTGCTAGCACAGTTTTGGCTTGTACCAATTAGAGCTCTTTCAAATAATTCCCAGGCACAATTTGGGAGTTAGGCACAAGCCAACCATTCCAAAGCTAGACCATTCCCAATAAGTAGTTTGGATGCAGTCATTCTGTCTTGGAGGCTACAAGAGTTTAGTGCAAATACTAGCTGTTCCTTGCCAGTTATCCTCAGTGCCAGAAAATTATGGTCTTAGTGTATCTACATCTAGCATATCTAGTCTGAACTTCCAAATATAGCAAGAAATTATCCAGTTTACTTCTGATTTGTACTAAAACCAATGTTTTCAGATCATTTCTAATCTACTACTACACAATTTTTTCATTTCACTTTCCCTAATTCTTGTTTATTTACCTTGTTCATGTAATTGCTAAGGCACATAACCAGAAGTATAAAATAGCTGCAGTATTAAGAAATAATCTAAGGGCCAGATCTGAGGCTAATGTAGCAGAAAACTAAGGCCAGATGAGGCGTCTTACTTAAATGTGGTGATTTACTAAATTATTATTTTTAGCAAAAACGTATTGATAAATGGTTCAGATGTGTAGCATTTAAGTATGTATATAATATATCAGGATAAACAATTAAATTTATTAATAGAAAATGTAATTGCCTGAGAAGTGGAGTGCCTGTGTCTTTAAAAGCATGCTAGCATACTGCTAGATCAGGTAACTCAGTTAGGAAATATTTGGGATATTGTATTAAAAATATGCTCTCTGAAATTCAGCTGTCAGATATATCAATTTGGAGGACAGCCAGGCTCTCTGATCCTATTAACCATATTTGAAAACCCTCATATGGCTGGAAAAATATAAGATCCGTACCACGTTTCAGAATAGTAGTAAGGGAACTCTGCGAGTAATTCACAATCAAAGAACTGCAAAGTCTTCTATCACTGGACCAGCACGTGCCAGGGGACAGGGGTAACCTGGTAACTTTGGCCTGATATGTCTGAGGACCCCACACTCTCCCACAGCTGGGACTTTGATTCACTCAGAAGCTTTGAGCCAAGACCTCTCTGTAGATAGCTATGTGATGAATCCCCAGCATGGGAATTCTTCTTGAACTGCTGAGGAGTCACCAGTTGCCCACCATGCTCAAAATTCACACTTCACATTATAATAAAAAACTAAAAAAGCCTGTCTACAGTCTGGATGAGAATGTTAACAAACCCACATTCTTATCACAGGGTCCTTCTTTGTGCTGCTCTGGTCTGTATGGAGAAAAGGCATGATATTTTTAGACACAAGTTATAGAATGAAACAAGGATGAATGTTTCTAAGTATAATAATTTTTAATGTACTTCTCATCACTTTTCAGTTCCACTATGGTGAGGTCAAAGTTTATTCCAGCCTTTTCTAATGCCAGAAATGGCCAATAGATAATTAGCTAACTGTACATTAAAAATAATCCCTTCACCTCTCTATTGAGTCCAGTAGCACATATGTAGCTTGAGTTAATAGAGAGACTTCTAAAAAGCATCCAGTATTTATATGTGGATAAAAAGAGAGAGAGAGGATTCACTATTCTCAGAGGATTTTTTTCTGAGAGTACATCACCTTTATTGTTCAAACTTTTGATTTATCTTATTTCTAGTTTGAATATGGCTGGGCCTAGGATGGCTTCAAATTCAAACATTTATTTGACTCCTTCCATTTGAGTGTGATGACATTGCTTCTGGTCTGACTGTATTGTGTTTGTATGGCAAGGCTTTGGTAGCAAGGGAGCTACAGGGGTGGATTCTGTGAGAAATTCCCATAAGCTTCCTCCATGTCTGACAAAGACAATGCGGGCCAGCTCCAAGGCAGGTGTGCCGCTGGCCAAGGCCATGCCCATCAGAAAGTGTGGTAGTGCCTCTGGAACAGCACATTGAAGAAGGAGGAGAAAAAACTGTGCAACAGCAACTGGAGAGAGAAGTGAGAATATGTGAGAGAAATAGCCCTGCAGGCACCAAGGTAAGGAAGTGAGGGAGAGGAGGTGCTCCAGGGGCCTCAGCTCAGATTCCTGTGCAGCCTGTGGTGCAGACTATGGTGAGGCAGGAGGTGCCCATGCAGACTGTGGTGGTCCAGGTGGAGCAGATATGCATCTGCAGTCTGTGAAGGACCCCACACTGGAGCAGCCTGAAAGAGGCTGTGACTCCATGGGAGTCTGGGCTGGAGCAGTATCCTGGGAGGGTTTTCGTCCTGTGGAGACAGAAGCTGATGCTGGAGCAAGTTTGTTGGCAGGACTTGTGACTCCAGTCCAGAATCCCGGCAGGAGGGATGACACCCCATGGGAAGGGCTCTCATTGAAACATTTTGCAGAAGACCATCTCCCACACTGGAGTGGAGGAAGAGTGTGAGAAGCCCTGTCACTGAGGAGGAAGGGGCAGCAGAGACAACATGAACTGATCACAGCAGCCATTCCCCATCCCTCTTTACCACTGAGAGGAGGAGGTAGACAATTCATGAGTGAAGTTGAGCCCAGGAAGAAGGGAGGGGTGGGATAAGGTGTTTTAAGATTTGGGGTTATTTTTCATTACCCTACTCTGATTAGATTGATAACAAAATAAATTTATTTTCTCCAAGCCAAGTCTGTTTTTACCATGACAGTAACTAGTGAGTGATTTCTCCCTGTCCTTATCTTGACCCATAACCCTTTCTGTTATATTATCTCTTCCCTATACAGCTGAGGAGGGAATGATAGAGTGGATTTGGTGGGTAACTGATGTCCAGACAAGGTCACTCCACTACACTGACACAGATAAACCAAAACATGAAAAAAAGACTGTCCCTCTGATTTCAGCAGGATTGAGTGAAAGTAGAAACAGAGTTGTTCAAAATTTAAAAAAAAGAAGTTCACACATTCAAGCACAAATATCTTCAATAATTAGCAATAACAGCAAGGGGAACACAATTACAGGCAGACTAAATTGCTTTTTATTTAAATGTTCTCTTTTTAAAATGTATCCCAGTGTGAAAGTCCCTCTTTAAATTAGTGAGAGCATGCATAATCTCAATGTCTCCACTGGGGGTTGTAAGAATATATGTTCTCTCACTTGCTTAGTTGCGCATTTAGGGGATTAGAAGAAAATTATACAGCCCTGGGTACTTTATAATGACAGATATCAATAGTAATTTAGCTAATTGAGTGTATTCCAGCTTTATTTTAATTTACTGGTGTTTTTCACTTTATTTTTTGTTATTTAGTTCTGCCTGAGTATTCCACTATAACTATACGCCTTGACCCTGCAAACTCTTGCTCATAGAAATAGACTTTTCTTCCCATATCAGGAAGGAATTTTACAAGTAAATCTGTAACCATTAGAGGACAGTTTAAAAACTAGGGCAAAGAAATGCCTATCTCAGTTTCTAAAACTTTTTTAATCTATCAAGAAAATAAATCCAAGAAATGCTTCAGTAAAAAAGTGAAAGTTTTTTAAAACATAAGCAGTTTTAGTTTTGTTCATATCATTCAACTTTGTGCTCTATTTTTCTGTAAAATACAAAATTAAACATGAGTGAAAATATCATTGAACTTCCAAATTTGATAGAATGCACTGAAATTTACTGGTTTTGCCAAGCTCTGATAAAAACAAGGAAATCACCCTTCATGAAGAAAATTTTTGATGTTTTACTGAATATTCTGAATATGCTACAAATTCACCTGAAGATAATAATAAAATCCAAGCAAAATTACTACCAGTTTGTAGGACAAGAAGAAGATTAAAAAAATGAAGCATGATCTTTATAGAGTATTTTCTGGAAGGAATAACTCCTGTAATTTTCATAGAGTATGAGAAAGACTTCGTCTCTTGCTATAGCTATCCTTACTGCAACACCACTGTACTTCACAACTGTTACAGTATGGAACACAGTGATGTACTATTTTGACTTGGATAGAGTTCATTTTCTTCATGGAAGCTTATATCATGCTGTTTTGGATTTGTGTTGAAAAGAGTGTTGTTAACATAGGGATGTTTTAACTATCATTGAGCATTGCTTATACAGCACCAAGGTCTTTGTGGTTTCTCCACCTTCCCTGACAGTGGGGAGGCCAGGAGTGCACAAGAAGCTGGGAGGGGACCCAGTCAGGACAGCTGACCCCAGCTGACCAAAAGGACTTTCCAAATCATATGACATCATGCTCAGCAAGAAAAACTGCAGGAAAGAAGGAGAAAGGGGAAGAAATTTGGAGCGATAGCATTTCTCTTCCCAGTTCGTAACATGTGAACATGATGGAGCCCAGCTATCCTAGAGATGGACAAACACCTATCTGCCCATGGGAAGTGGTGAATGAATTCCTTACTTTGCTTTGTTTCTGCACACATCTTTGCTTTACCTATTAAACCACTTTTATCTCAATTCACAGATTTTCATGATTTTGCTGTTTTGATTCTCTCCCCCATCCCATTTTTGGGGAGTGAGCAAGTGACCCTGTGGGGTAAGCTACGCACCAAGGTTAAATGACAACACGGCTCTCTGAATTAGCAGCTTCACTTAAGAGGTGGGGAAAATAGAGCAAACAGAGCAAGAAGACCTATTGAATACCACTGAGCAAGTCTATAATTCTGTAGTGAACAGAAGATCTCTTGCCATGTCCTAGAAAGCAGCCCATTGTCCATTTTTCTGTAATCTCTGTTACTTCTGTTTGGAATGTACACCCAGAGAAAACAGCCCATACAAAAATGATAGAATTTTCTTTAATAGCTGAAAAGGATGTAGGTCAATCTCCTCACAGATAATACTATACCAAAGAACTAAATTGCATTGGGGGTTTTGGATGTACCCTCTGCAATCAATATTTTTAGCTATTTCTTTTACAAGGTGGAAGACATACTTCTTATTGTGATTAAACTCCTTCCCAAAAGTATTCCAAAACTAGAATTGCGAATATGTTTTTGTGGTGCTTCAGTTTGCTTGTTTTGTTTGGAAGGCCTGACCTCCTGGTCATAGCAGTCACCGTTCCCTGAGGCTACATAAAATCATGTCTTTTCAGCCTGGGACTGCTGGAGCAGAGGACGCTGAATGCATCCTTGATGTGGTCCCCAGTGGTCATGTTCATCTAGAAAACGCAGAACCCCTTGGCAGGTCAAAAAATCTTGCTACTCCCTAACACTGCAAAATCGCTTTACTGAAACTCTTTATTTGAAAGTGGGATACACTGCACTTTTAGTTCTACTAAAAGACTGACTAGGACTGAATTTTAGAAGTGTGCTTATAGTTTAAATTAGACCATGTCCAAACATATCTTTGCTAATAGACATTAGCAATTAAAATAACTTTATAGATATGTAATGCCTATAGAAAACAATGGGTGGAAACCACACATTCTACATCTTTTTAGTACAATGATAAAGACAAATCCTATGGGATAGAAACATGCAAAATGGAAATTTTCACAATAGAACCACAGAACTGGCAATATTAAAAATAGGAGTAACTTTGCCTTGGCAAATCCAGGGCATAACTTGGAATTTAACCAAAGTTTTTAAAAAGCCCTTTAAATACTCTTTTTCCTGAGTTTTACTGAACTTTGGAGGATCAGTTGTTCAAGTTGATGCAGAATTTTTAAAATATGAACAACATGAATAACCTGACACTACAATACATTTCACCAATCTAACATTGTAGGCATCAAGAGAAAAAAATAAAAAGCAATAACTTTGAGGATAACATTTCTCCTTCTGGGAACTATTCTGAAGGGGAAAACAGCAGGTGAGTGCATGTTGAGACCCAGGGAGACTTTTGTTGCAGGGTGAAAAGTTGATGTAGCCTTCTAGACCATAGTCCTGTTACATACTGAGCAGCCTGGCCCTCAAATCAGTGAGAACTGTGCAATGTAGGCATGTAGTTCATCCACCTAGAAGCAGTAATAAGTCAGTACATGATTGTTTCCTACAGTGTATTCTCAAGTGCTTTATCCAGTACATTATTAAATTATTCACGTGGTGGGCTCCCAATACTTCCTCTGGGACATTGCCATGGACAAATAGACCTCACAGGAAGTTTTAGTGATGTGAAGTCTGCATTTTTCTTGATTCATTTTCATTCAGTTGTTTCTAGTCATGTTCCCTTGGACCTCTCTAAGAAAAGCCTGTGCATCCGAGGTGTTTACCCAATTCAATTGCTTGCAGATAGATATTGCATCCTCTCGTAAAAAGTGTCTGGCCAATGGTACCCACTCTCTTATTTTTCACTCTTTCTTCATAATGTGCCTTCCTTAGTGTATTTTTCTGTTGAGTTTCTTGACATGATAATTAGTTGCAAGTTGGTGGATTAACAGCTATCTCAAAATCACCTGCTTTGATATGAAAAATGTATGGGCTAAGGACTAACATAAAAATCTTGGCTGGTACTTCCTTGTATACTTATTTTATCATCCAGCACCAAGGATGTTTCAAAAAATTTATGTCCTTAGTGAAAACACACCAACAGTTGAAAACTGAAGTCCCAGCTGAGAGTACATGATCTAATGACTTTCTCTCTCAGCATCAATCTCATATCACTAATTTTCTGAAACGAACCGTATTTGACAAGCATGTCCACAAGATATTTAGCCGTGACCGGCCACTAGTTTTCAGTTGTTCATGCCAAATGGGAGCGGACAATGTGACTAGAAGTCCCCCGAAATATTGCTGGAGGTTGTTCTCTGAGGCACATGCTTGTACTTGACCGCCTTACATATTCAATCTTGTGCACGATGGAATTCCAGTGATTCCTTCCTTATTTTTAAGAGCTTGTTGAGATGAAAATTCAAACCAAAATTCAAATGCTTTGTGAGTAATGCAAAACAACAATAATCTTACAACTCTGAACACATAACTTGCAGGTGTACTGTAATTAATAGGAATATTTAGGAATAATTACATGTGATTTTCATTTTCTTTTAGTGTAAGCTTTTATAAGTTATGCAATTAAGTCTCTAACAGCACCTTCCAGCTTAGTGACTTAGATGAACTTGAGGGAGAATTTTATTATTTAAATCATTATAAAGATTAATTATTCCTTTTATTAACAAGCAATACAGAATTTTTAAGGAAATACTGCAATGAGTTTTCACCTGTCTTTTTAGAGTTCTCTATCTTTCCACCAAGTTTCAATTTACAGCATTTAGTTATAATCTTTACTAATGTTTTGTCCCAACAATTAAGAATGCACTGAAAATAAAGCATGTAGATAGTTAGAATCAACCTAGATTTTCTGTATTTCTAATTTGGATGCAAATTTTAATGAAAATATATTTCCAGAGACAACGGAGGACATTCAAATCACTCAGTTTTAGACCCCTGGAACAGACTTTTAAACTAGTATAAGTGTGCAGGTTGCTGGCAGAGTGAATGGAGACTTTCAGCTATCAAAGACCTCAGTTATTCTTTGGTTACATGCAATGAAGAAAACTGGTCTCAATTAGGTACTTCTTCTAAATCACTTATAAATAACTATTAATTCTGAGCATCATATTTAGGACTGCTTTATTAGTCTAAAACCAGTGTACATGACCTCTAGGTGGTATAACCTGAAGTCAGTTTGAACAATGCATTTAACCACCACTATGGCCAGGGCATCAGAAGTGAAAAAATTTTAGGATTCTATGACCTTCATTGGGCCACTCCTGAAGTACACCCTAAGTTTTCAAAATTTAGTGGGTCAAGGTCTATGGCAGCATGAGCTACCTTTTAAATCCACTTTCTGCATTCCTTTAAAGGTAATAAGAGTAGAAAAGTTTGAAGGGAAGATTATAGTACTGAGCCACAGAGAAAGAGGTATGAGACAAGAAACCTTTGATGCCCAGCTCTACTCTGGCAGTACTTTCTTATGGAAGCATTTGCTGTTATCCATCATTTTAAACATTTCTCTTTCTTCTTTGAAACACTTACTTCTCTTTCTTTAGGGAAGTCCACACTGTAATTATAGAAATAGTTAAGCTAAACCTTCTTTTGATTTTTCTGAAAAATATACTGGCCAGACAACTAACTGCATATAGCCAAAATTAAAACACAAACTGCCATTTAACCATGCACAAGAAATAAATTATTCGTGTCTAACTCCAATAAAAAAATATTATATATGCTGTACTTTGGAAATTATGTGGTGACAGATTCATCATGTCTGTGGGCCCCACCTAACAAAAGATCATTTATCATGATTGAAAGAAGGGAAAAATGCCAAGTCAAAGCACCATTTTATGAAAAGTTTAACAGGTTGCATTCCCTCCAATTAACTGAAAGGAGTATCAGCACCACACACTGCTTTGTGCACCCACATCCTTCTGTGAGCACCTGCCACCTCATGGGGGTTTTTCCCACTTAGGTTTGACTGTCGAGGAGAAAGCTAGCAACGTTAAAAGGTTTTTTGAGAACAACTGTCTTGTTTTATTATTTGTCACCTTTGTTACAACAGCTGAAATAAAATAGTTGCTCTTAAAAGCTTCTGTGAAACATGAGAATGACACTTTATTTAAACCAGTCGATCTTTTCCAGCCTCTAGAAGCAGTTGCTTCAGAGGTGAGTGCCAAAAGGTTTTGTGTAGATTATGGGACAGATTTCATGGAGTTGTTTCTATATCACAAAAATATCAGTGTTTTATAGGATTGAAATGTGGGGTATGTATGCCCCTCATGTGCATAACTGTTTAATAATCTATATTAATATTCCTCTATATATTCCTCTTTCTTTTTTCCTTCCTTTCTCCCTTTCTTCCTTTCTCCCTTCCTTTTTCCTTTCTTTCCTTTCTTTCTTTCTTTTTCTTTCTTTCTTTCCATTATAGCTATTAGATAAATTGTGCTATCATATCAAGAACACAAGACTACTGTATGTAGTGTCAAAAATTCAGCATATGACAGTAACTAGTGGTACCTAAGGACTCTGTTCACAGAGATGCTTATGACTGCATGTCACTCTTCTAACCTCAGCCTCACTTTGGAAGCCATATAACCTTGTTACAATGAGTCCTTTGGAGAGGCAAGATTTACTGATTCAGCCAGAAGACCAGAGTTCAAAGGTTTTTTTACTTGCAACTCGGAGCATGAACAAAGGTTCCTGCACTTACCTGAACCCAGGAGTGTAAACATATGCTAAATGACAAAATTTGTTCCTACATGTATGATGAATGTTGACCTCTGATGACTTTTGCAGTAAGCAGCAGCAAAAAATCTGTAACTCTCTCTGCTCCTACCTACTAGAGCACCAATATTTTCTCCCATCAGGATGATGGTTTTAAAAGCATATCTCAAACCCTGTACTCATTTTTAAAAGCAGAAAAAAAAGCAGAATTGAAGGATGAAGGTAAGAAGGCATTTCTCGATACAGATTCAGACCTCTTGCATTCTGGAGTACAGGCTGTTCTCAGATAATAAATAAATAAATATATCCCAACCAATATAACTTCCATATTTGACTCGATATTTAAAACAAACGAGCAAGACAAAACAAAACAAAACCAAAAGACCCCACACCTTTCTGAACAGGACCCAGTGACTAGTCAGGGAGGAAGCCCCTGTGATAGCCAGAATTCTGCCTGCGTAGGTCACAGATTCTAAGTAGATGTTGAATATAGCTAATGTAGGATAGAGCTAGCTGTAGAAGATATGGAGAGGCAAATCAACAAGAGGAAAGACCTGAGAGCTAAAGCCACCAAAGATCATGATAAAGTGCTGCAAATGAGAATTTGAACCACATATTTGGGGGGTTTTGTATATATTGACTTCATGAGATGAAGCACTTTTACACTAGGAATTGGAAAAAAATTATACCATATGAAGGTATAAACAGCTGTAGGAGCTGTTCATTCATGACTAGCTACTGTCACATTACGATGCATTATCTCCATTAGGGCAGTGTGGCATGCTCCACCTGGCAGTCAACATTACTGACTGATGGACAATGTACATCTGTTCCCAACATCTGTAACTGATGGACAACATACATCTGTTCCCAACACCTGCAACTACACAACATGTGGGGTTTTAAAAGGATCCAAGGATGAGCTCCACCAATTTATTAAATATGCAGCTCTTGTAGCATCCACGTAAAGCTGAAGCAGGCATTTCACCATCACCCTAACCTTAATTTCTATTCTATAAAAAGGACAGGCTATGCCAGAGTGTGATTTAGTACAGCTAAGGTCTGGATTGTCTTCTAGAAGTGCCTGTCTCTGTTGCCTACAGACAGAGCAAAAGACAACACTCTTCTGACTTACTTGTCTTGGTTATGTATGTGAAGTACACAGGATGAATGTGGCCTCTGTACTGTGCTCAATCAAGTCCAGCAACACAAAGTCTTTAAAATGCAATGAGGTATGAGGCCGTAGAAAAGAGTTGAAGAGGGGATGTTATTTAATGGTACTGTTCTGGTCTGCTTATTTAGGAGGAATTTTTCTGCCAAACATTCACCTAAGTTCATCTGGAATGATGCTTTAGTGCTGTGAATGCTTTTATATACACCAATAAATGAAATATCCCCATGAGTCACAAGTTCTGTAGATTCTCACACTCTCATAATTAGAAAGCAGGTCAATTTGATGGATGAGAAGGCAAAATCCTATTTGGTCTCACCACCCACCATCAGAAAAAATGAGAACTGAAGATTCAAAGTTCAGATTTAAGTATTAAGATTCAAAATACATCTTTATTTAATTGCATTTCACATCCAAATAACATAAAACTGTTGGCTAGCAACAGATCCTCTTAAATCACTTATAACTTTGTGTGCTCCAACAAAATTCTTGCACAGGTAAAGCCACTGTGGACATGAATAAAGATTTATAGATTAGGCCGAAAGAGCATAAAGAAAGAGAAAGCTCATGAACCCTCTCCCAGACAGAATCTGAACTGTTCAGCTGCACACCACAGTCTATATCCATCTGATAGTCTCATGTCTATCCATTTGCAGAATAATGGTACTCAGTAGCACCAAACACTGACATTGTCCAAGGACAGGAAAAAAGTCAGTCAAGGAGTCAGGATCTAATTTGTGAAACAATGCAAGTAGTCAGAGATCATACAGAGGGAAGGTGAGGGTCGTAGGGCCAGAGACATTAAATCACAGGCGAGTAGTATGTATAGATCCAATTTCAATGAGACCTTGCACTTAAGCATATATTTTCTCTTGGTCATGATTAATTATAAACATCAAGCCTGCAATGAGAGATGTGAATGATTTTGCATCAGACTGTGTGGATTAGTCCAGAAGGGACTTTTGTCATTATTGTATCTATATCTGTATTACAAGTAAAATGGGGTGGGAGATAATAAATTCAAGATTATAGCAAAATCCAGTCCTTAGGTATGATCTTAGGCATTTACATACCAACCAGTGTTGCAGTAAAAAACTCCTGTGCCACAGCTGACAATCATAGAATCACAGAGTGTCCCGAGTTAGAAGGGACCCAAAAGGACCATTTAGTCCAGCTCCTGGCCCTGCACAGAACAACCCCAGAAATGACACCATGTGCCTGAGAGTGTTGTTCAAGTGTTTCTTGAACTCTGTCAGGCTTGGCAATGTGACCACTTGTTATGATCCAGTTTTAAGGTTCTTAGAAACGCCTCTTCCTGAATTAAGGTGCAAATAAGACCATATGCCAGTGACAGTAGTAAGGGTTTTATTTGATGGTAAATATGAGAGAGAGAGAGGGAAAGAAAGAAAGAAGTAGAAAATAGGTGGGGGGGACAGAAAGAGTGACAGGGACAGAATAAGGAAAGTATCACCACTCCATGGATCCCAGCGATGTTCGCTGATCCTCCCTAGCTGGTCTTCTTGGTGGTGAAGGTCCCCCCAGAAGGCACAGAGGCCGATGGGTTTATATGCTCAGGCTAGGTGGGCATGTCCGGGGCAGTCTCTCGCAGCAGACTCTGGGTCTGTTGCACCACGTGCAGCTCTGTGGGGCCAAGCCTCTCATGGGAATGTCCCGTGGATGTGCCCTGTGGGGTTGGGGGTTCCACAGCTGGGCCAGTTTGTGTAATTAGAGGATGGGTGTTTATTGCCTCTCACCAGAGGTTACACCATGCACCCCAAACCTCCTCCTCCCCCCTCAGCTGGGGGGAGTCTGTGCGAACCTGGCTTCTGTGAGCTGTGCTCTCCCCCCACCCCAAACTCAGCTGGGGATAGTTGCAGCTGGTGGCTTTGGCTTTTGTGGACCCATACCTTTTCCTCAGCCTGAGATGATTGAACAATGGGTTTCCCTTTAATCAATAGTTTGACTTTCAGTTCAAAGTCCCAGTCTTCAGGGAAGCTTCTTCGGTTGTAGCTTCTTTTTAATGAGCAAAACTTTATATCAATGTTTGAGGCATGAGCTATTTTCAGTCTCTGACACCAATTCCCCAGAGAGCCTGTTCCAGTGCCCAACCACCCTCTGTGAGAAGAGCCTTTTCCTAATATCCTACCTAAACCTCCCCTGACACAGTTTCAGACCGTTCCCTTGGCCATTCCCTCTGGTCTGTCACTGGCCACCAGAGAGAAGAGATCAGAGCCTCTTCTTCCTTCCTCACTTCAATCCTTGTGAGGAAGCATCCATCCTTGTAAGGAATCTGTAAGTCTCCTCTCTGTCTTCTCTTTTCTAGGCTGTGTTTGTTAATAGTAGCAGCCATGCATTTGTACATGCCACAATGCCAACTTTTGTGTTCCAATCTTATATATAAAAAGTAAACTCAGTAAAATATGCAATTCTGCTTCACTAGAAACAAATTTGACAGAATTTTGTCCAGACTACCACTTACGCCTCGACATATATAACATGTTCTGAATAAGACATGCACAACTCAAAAGATCTATTTCCACATCATTAATAACAGCTGTAAATCATGTCCATCATATGTCTGCTCTTCTAGCAGAAGACATGAGCCCCAATTCAAAGCACTATGTGCATCAATAACTATTCAATAATATCTCAAGTATCAGAAAATTAAAATAACACAAGTATTCTAAGTGGTGTTGCACAAACCACCCTGCACAAATCATTTGTGATGTTTGCTCTGACACCACAACTTCAGGAACTTTGTAATAATCTGAACTGAAACAAAAGTTAAATGTCCAAATACCACTAATGTATGATAATTTATGGTCTTCATGGCAACTGAAGTATTACAAGTATTACATTTAATAAATCCTATTCCAATTTTGCAGAATAACAGAATGGTTGAGGTTCACACAGCTCACTGCAGATCATCTAATCCAATCCCCAACATATTCAAAGACCAGGTTGCACAGGACCACAACTAAAAAGGTTTTCAACATCCTTAAAGATGGAAACTATACAAGCTCTCTAGGCTTGAGCATTGTCACAGTAAAAACAAGTGTTTTCTTGTGTTCAGAAGGAATTTCATGTGTTTTGACTTGTGATTATTGCTTCTTGCCCTGTCACTGTGTACCCCTGACTAAAGTCTGGCTGTCTTCTTCTTCCCCTCACATTATATGTTTATACATTTTGATAAGATCCCCTGAGCCTTCTTATCTCTAGGCTGCTCAGTCTTAGCTCTCTCAGCCTCTCCTCATATGACAGAGGCTTCAGTCCCTGTCACCTCAATATGTCCTTATCGTTCTTGTACAGGGTAGCACCAAACTGGACCAGTCACTCCACATGTGTCTCACCTGTGCTAGTGGAGGGGAAGACTCAACACCTTTGGTCTGCTGGCAGCACTCCTAATGCATCTGTTTGCCTTTGACTGTTGGCTCATGGGCAGCCTGTTGCCCCCCAGGACCCCCAGGCCCTATTCTGCAAAACTGCTCTCTAGGCTGTGGTCCCACAGCATGTATTGATGCATGGAGATTTTCCTCCCCCCCCACAGGACTGCTGAACTGCATAAGATTCCCATCTGCCCATTCCTTCAGCATGTGGAAGTCTGTGGGGTATGCCCAGCCACTGCCCTGGAGGGACGTCTGCTGAGATATGGAGATCAAGCAATCTCCCAGCAGGACTCCCTGGAAAGGCAACCACTTCGTGGTCACGGCGAGAAAAGACAGACCCACAATCCTTTGGGAGACCCTATGCAGATCATTCTGTAACCCACTGGTCTGTCCCAGACCCTCTGTAATCCATTGGTCCCTTACTGATCCCCTGTATCCCTATAAAAGCAAGATCAATGGGCCCCTGTGGCTCAGAGAGAGCTCCCGTCCCTGGCTCCCTCCTTTGCCGGAGGGGACCCACAACAAAGCTACCTTCGTGCGGAACCAGCCACACGAGCCTTCTTGTCTCTCTCTCTGGTCTGGTTTGGCCTGGAGGCTGCCCTGCAGAGCTGAGCTGGAATCACGAGCTGATAATCACTAAAGAGCTGACAGCCTCTGCAAGGGCCCTCCTGCCAGCAGCTGAGGGAAGACACCGGACCCTGGGAAGGCGATTCCTTTCGGGACCATCTCCCCAGACCGGTTATCTCTTCCTGGGTCAGAGCTGCTGACCCCCCTTCACCAGCTGTAATAGAAGTCCTTCTGAATAACAGTACAAGCATATTGTCTATCAGCCACTCCTCCCAGCTTTGTGTCCTCTGCAAAATTGCTGGCAGGATACTTGATCCCATCATCCAGGTCATTAATGAAGGTGTTGAACAGTATCAGAATTGGTCCTGAGCCCTGGGATACAATGCTGGTGAGTGGCCTCCAGCTGGACTTTGTGTCAGGGATCTTTGAACCAGGTAGTTCAGCCAGTTTTCTCTCCACATCCCTGGCCACCCAACTGCTCAGAACAGCCTATAATTTTAATAGGTTATGTTAATATTAGTATGTATTATATCTTGCTTTAATTTATCACTGCAAAATAGCAAAACAATTTGCCTGTTGTCAACCACACAGAGTCTGCTCTGACAAATCATAGCTGCCCAGATATCAAAGGCCCAGGGTAAGCCCAGGGGATGAAAGATATTATTGACTGGTTATGTCTTTCACCTATCTGAACTCATGTCATCACCCTATCCATGGCAACACATAATTCTGGCACATCTATGGTCAAGGAGTCAAAATCAGAGGATGCACTGTAGAAAGAAATCTAACAGCAAAAAAGATCATCCCATGGTTACAGAAAAGGGATTGTTGTGCTGAGGTGGGACAGCAACAATATTGCTAACCTGGAACAAATATATTTACCATAACTTGTAGCAGTGTAGCAGTATATCAGTGGATAATGTCGGCCAGCAATTTACTGAGCAAAATTCCAACAGGAGTAGGAATGCTATAAATCTAGAAATCTGAGATTTCCAAGTCTGAACAGATCACCTAATACTCCCTGAAAGCATATGGAGAGGAATACATGCTACTTGTGGTTAATTAATCTAAACCTAAAATAGACATTTAAGATAGAAGTGAGTCAATTTCTGCATATGCCTTTTGTCTCAATGATTATAAAAAGTCCTTAGGGTGACTAGGATACTGCCTTAGATGTGCAATTCTTCAATTCCTACAGGAAGAAATAATAGAGTCCATATTCTGAAAATGCTGTGAGTGAGGAAAACAGAGACCTTTGGAAGTAGTGCACCTGTACATATCCACAGAGAAAGAAGTCTTAAAGAGAATAAATGGGTTATTTATGGAGCTTAGTGATCAAGAGTGTGATGATGAAGGTGACAGTGACAGAAGAAAAAGAGGAGGGGTGAAAGCAGTCACAGAGCAGGACAGTAGATCACACATGGACTTGTAAAGATGAAATTGGCAACAATCTAACAAGAAGATGTCAGAATTCTGCATCACCTTGCTAAACCAAGCAGAGAGAGGCAAACCAAGAGTAGAACTTAGGTCAAGATCAAGGAGTCACAGTCATTAAGCATGTGAGTGGGTAAAACCAGTTTAAAAGGTACATATAAAATGTGATAATGAAATATGTATTAACTTAATTAGGATCATCAGAGACAAATCATTCTCTTTTTATGTATTTAACTAATCCAAGTGAATAAAAAATGACTGGAAAAGAATTAAAATGTAGACTAAGGACAGAAAAAAGACATTCATGTTCCAGACAGATGTCAAATTCACCAGCCAGCCTTTGATGATAGTGTTCAAGAAACTTAAAAATGTTACGGTATGAAGGTTACAATGGTTAACACAAAGGTAGGAAGTATTTGTTCCTGGCAAAAGTGCCCCAAATGTATTTGAGAGAGTTACAGATATTTTCCAGGAATTAATATTTAGAAATGAAAAGATGAATCTATTTTTCACATTTTCTGTGATTTTTAAGGTTTACTCTGCTAGATTAAGAGCTCCTCTCTTTACCCTTAGCATCAACATTCCCATGATAATATCAGCATCCCCATAATGCTGATATTCATGTCTTGTGGACAGTGAGT